>NC_079444.1:24145187-24345187 GCF_903798145.1 Danio aesculapii
GGAGTAGTCAGATTCAGGGGTGCTTTAGGGGAGGAAAAGGTGGACTTCTGACAAGTTGAAGATTGAAGGCCCTCTTTAAATATGATGTTAGAATGTGTTTTGGTCTATCACATCACAAGTAGGTATAGGAGACTTATTTAGAAGGCTATTTAAATATTTCTCTCGCTCTTTGTTTTACACTTTTAACCACTTTTCTTTTCAGCAGCTTTCTTTTCTTCTCAGATTGAAGCAAAACTACATCAAAAGTTGTGTTTTGAAACAAGACTGATAATATATATATATATATATATATATATATATATATATATATATATATATATATATATATATATATATATATATATATATATATATATATATATATATATATAAATTAAAAAAATATTGTTGCAATACAAGTTCATTTGATATATTTGCTTTGTAAAACTGCAACAACATTCTTTTGACTGAAGTTAAAAATAAAAGCTACAGGGTTGGATGATGCCAACAGTCTTTGTTTCTTTTTACACTAGTGATATTTACAGGACATATAATCAATGAATAAAAGATTATTTTAATGCAGTTTTGTGTACAGCACCAAATGAAAATACCAGCAAACATCTTATATTGTCTATATTGATATGGAGATAGACCATACCTGTCAACATTGGGATGTGAAAATAAAGGACACACCCCCAAGTCAGTACTATGTTTTTTTTTTCTTTCTTTTTTTAAATTATTAATATTATTATTTACGAAGAATAGAAAAAGCTGTAAATAAATTAACGTTTAGCCTATTATAATTGGTAGCTCTTATAAAAAATTTAATCAAGTTATCAAATTTCTTCATTTCTTCTGTATAATTTAAACAATCTGATTAAAGAGCAGCGGGTGAATGTCTTTCTTTTTATGCTCATTTATGATAAAAAGTATTGTTTAAAAGAAAACCAAGATCGACATGTTTAGATATTATTATTATTATTATTATTATTATTATTATTATTATTATTATTATTATTATTATTATGTGTATAGTGAATGTCTGGTCAAACAAGGACCAAAAACCCAGAGTGTCCACTTTCGCTAGGAGGGGCAACATTGCCTGTAATCTGTTCACCAGAACAGATTCAGATTTAAGAGCAAGGGGCATCCCCTGGTGGTTTGGCGGAGGTTGCGTATAGGGAGAATCGGCTCGTTAATGTTAATGGCCACCTTTCAGAGAAACATTGAAAATAGAAATACGGGAAAATACCTTTTATAGAAGGTATGCTTGCTACTCCAAGCATTTTTCCTGTTTCCTTGCCCTTGTTCTTGTTTTATATTTGGACTGATTATCATGTATGAATGTTTGCTTTGCTGGTTCTTGGATTACACTTTGTGGATTACCTCTGACGTTGTTTGCTGTTGTTTTGACCCCTGCCTGTTTGACCACACTCCAATAAAAGCTGCACTTCGACCGTTACATCTGTTGCAGCGCTCTTGTATGTAACACCCATCTTTTTGTTAGGGATGCAACGATTATAGATATTTGGTTTTACGATTATAGTCTGAGGAATAATCACAGTTTCACGGTTATCACGATTATTATGCATTCATTAAATTTAAAACACTACTAATTTAGAAAATCACATGAAAACTCTATATATTGTAAACTGTTATTCATTGCTGCTCAGTAACTAAATAATATAGCACAAAACAACAGTCTGTAAAATAAAATAAAACAAACAATAGCCCATTTCTCTTTGGACTTGGAAAAAAAAACAGTTTGGCATTAAAACATAAGTAAGTTTACTGAGAAAGTAAATGACAGAATAATAAATAAATCAATAAGTAAAAATAATAATAAATAAAAAAAATGGTATTTGTCTAATGTAAATCTAAGAATTATATTAGCTAAGTATTTTGCTTTTAAAGAAAACAAATATAGTCAAATGCTGCTGCACCTTTGTGTGAAAGGCACTTTTGATCAACTATATGAACGGTCAGTTCTTGTCACGTGACCCACGGTGCGCTTGTGCCATACTTTCCACTAGGTGCACCTGGAAAGCGTGAGCGCGTCATGCCATATGCACACTGCATGCACATCACTCCCAATATGCGCATAAGAAAAAAGATAATGAACCTGCACACACAAAAGAAGCGACATGTGAGCAGCGAACGATAAGGATGTGTATCTAAAATGTACAACAAAACATACAACAAAACAGATTCACAAAATAAAATTGAGAGCACCCTCTAGTGGCTTTGCCATCTGAAACGTGAAACAAAATGTATGCAGAGCAAAGTATTTTACGTTTTGCAAAAACCTTGGCTAAAGCACATTTTTACAATGAGGCCGGGCTGGATTATTGACAGCAAAGTTTAAATCATGCCTTATAAGTACCACTTAAGCATTTTTATGTAATGTTAGAAACACAAGCACAAAATATTTAAGACCCCATTTACACTGGTATTTTAGCATAATTTGCATGTGATTGGATAGATGAAAATGCATAGTCATACCAGTAAACAGGGGCATAGCTAAACTGACAGAAAGCAACCCTTTTGCATTAAAGTGGTGTGTTATGTGATGTTAAAGTGATCCAAATATGACATTATATTACATCTGTAGTCATTATATGTGCGCAAGGTATGTTTACACTTTAGCCAGGTCTCAAGCCACCTTTGACTTTTGTACAATGTTAGTCCAGGATTCCAATTGTTAGTGACTATTCTAGTAATTGTGTTTTTTTTTCCTCTCGATTTTCTCTCTCATAAGTAAACATGTCATACCACCTTTGCTTCCTGCCAACAGAGAACCACTAATTTTTTGCTGCCTCATTTATTCTCGCCTTCTTAATATTCCCTTCCCCAGACAATGTTTTTGATAAGGTTCATTTTTATTCAGAATGGTGCACCCAGGGGACAGGATAAATGCAAAGCTTAAATGGGTTGGGAAACAAAAAAACAAAAGTAATGTTATTTAGAGTATAAGATTTGAATAAGATGGCATACACCAATTAAGCCTATTCTGGTGCTGGTGGCACTCATAAGGAATGCATAAATAGGTTTCCTCCACAGCTCCTGCATGCATGTAAAACTTTTTTCATTAAACTTCAAAACGTGCAGTCAGGCGTTCCGCAGGTCCATGAGGGGACTCAGAATTGGTTATGAGGTGGTCTCCGTCTGTGATATTTATGTGCAGAGTTTGGTTAGTAGGCACGGAATGCAGGGTTGTCAAGCACAGTCAAACACACACACACATTTTCCCTCTCTGGTGAAACACATTTGTGAAATGCAGGTGGTGGTTGTTTTGTCTGTGTGCTTGTTCGTCTTTTTGCAGCCTTTATTTTTCAAGTGTTCTGAGATATTGATTAGGACAAGAGGAGGTGGCTTTGTGTGTTACTCATGGTACATTGTGGATGGCAATAGGGGTGATTCTAGAGCAGGGATGGGCAAACTCGGTCCTGGGGGGCTGGTGTTAAGTTCCAACCCTAATCAAACACAACTGCCTATAGATTTCTAGTGATTTTGAAGACACTGATTTTCATATGTGTTTGCAGTGGTGGAAAGAGTACTGAAACTATAATCAAATCATACTCAAGTAAAAGTTTGTATGTATATATATATATATAATTATTATTATTAATGGTAATTGTACTAAAAGCAATAATGACTAGAGTAATAATTTCTACATACACTAAGAAAGCAGTTATTTAAAATGTTAATAAATATTTTACAAATTTTTAAAAATTTACTCTTAATAAATGCCGCCTAAAACAGAATAATTGTCTTAAAAAAAAAAAAAACATGACCGGTCAAATGTTTGGGTTTAGTTTTTATTTTATTTATTTATTTTTTGTGTCTTCTTTCCATCCCAAATATCAATATTTCAAAGCAAAAACAAGATTAGTTTACTTACCCCACTGGCAGATCATTTTTATTGTTTTAAGGAAATGCTCTTAACAATATTTTTTTATTTCATCTAGGATTTTTAGATATTTGGACTGGAACATGTCAAAGCAAAGTAAGAAAAGCATTTTTTTGCATTGTGATTATTCAATTTCTGTATCTGAATAATATTAGATTCATCAAAAAACCATCAAATAGCGCTATTCGAACTACCTTGTGGAACTGTATTCATATCGCAATATTTATTGCAGAAAACTTAAATATCACAATCTCACATTTTGACTCTACTATATGACAAATAGCTTGTGATGTCATTTGTTGTCTGTTGTTTGCATGGTCTACTGTATATTTATATCTGTATAAGTTTGTTTTAGAACCTCCTACATCACATTGGTCAATTGTATGTTGTTTTTAATTGCGCTTTATGAATAAATGGAGAATTGATAATTGCACTTCAGGTTCTCGTCAGATTTTCTGTCTAATCAAATGCTCTTTATAATCTGCAGTGTCCCTCCCATTAGACTATAAATAGATGCTCAAGCTGCAGCTGAAATCAGTCACTTGTTCACACAATTACTATCTTCTGTATGGCGAAAGGCTCATAGAGCACTATATAGTGGACTAATGATTCAGTCACTGTCACTTTTCCAACAATTTAAGTCTTGGTGTGAAGTATAAAGTTGCAATGGACACCTATAACTTTGAACTGTCTATCATGCTACAATGTGCTTTGCATTTGTTGAAAAAGAGGTAAGAACATCCAATACTGTACTTTGTAAAAATGTTAAGTTTTATTGAGCCATTTGTCAGCTTGACATTTAAGATTATTCTTGCCGGAAAAAAGTTGCTCTAGACGGCCATTGGCAGTGGATTTAATAAATGTAAAATATAATTTACCCCACTCTTTGCTAAATTTATTGTCCAACCACCACCTTTACTGAAAGACTAGTCTTTGTGGAGATTGTATTCATCAGTAGGGGGTTGATTAATGCTGTTTTGCTACAGGTGAAAGTTGGAGTCGTGTGGAGCCGGAGCGATACTACAGAACTATTGAGCTTATGAATTTATGAGGCCGCGTTGTCTGCAAGATTATTACACGATTGCCTGCTGTTGCGGATTGTCTCTAAGATTTTTCACTCACTTATTATTAATCTCATTCTGCAGTGGGAACTTTAGTTGTAGTGCAAAATGACCCTTCGGCGGTCCCCATTCACTGAGGTTACATTATTCAACAAGTATGTTTTTTGTATTCCAAAGACGAAGAAAGAAGAAAGTCATACAGGTTTGGAAGGACACATGATGGATTTTTTTCTTCTTTAACTTTATTAACATGCAGTGGAGCACTGGGTAGTTTTGGTTTGATGGTTTTATTGGTAGGGAAGATGGAGGCATTTGATAACTTTGCAGGAAGCCAGAGCCATTTTTGGACTTGAGTTCCTTGCTTAAGGGTGCACAACACTGGTCAGGAGTAGACACTATAGGGAACCAGCAGCCCTCCAGTATTGCCACTATGCCGCTTCGCACCAATAATCAAGCCACTGATGCTGAGCTCTCACACACCGCACTGCACCATTATTATTCATGAGCTTATTTTCCCTTTGTCTTTGCTGTTGCCTTTAAGAAGCCCCAGGTAAAGATTCACCTGGACAATTCCACTCCGTGCTGACGAAAATGGCATTTGGTCATGAGATAATAACTTGGCGAGCAGTATTGTATCATCAACTTCCTGCGGTTACATCCTGATTGGTGGCTGTTTAATCCCTCTTGGACATTGCAAGGGCTGATTGGATTTTTGTGTCTGCTAAAGTTGTGGAAGACACTGCACAAAGTTGTTTTATATTTTACTTTTGTGCATTATTTTAGTCTGGTTTTATGTTCTTTTGTACTATTTATATTTTATTCATTTTGTTTTAAAGCTTTTTATACGTACTGTATGTCTTTATAGATCCAAATAAAATGTTTCATTGTTTTTTTTTTAATCTATTTTATATTTATTAAATTTCTAACATATGCATGATTTGTTTGAGCCTTAAAGATATGAGTTATCTCTCTATCTTAAAATATGCCATACATATTTTACTAATATATGAGTGTGACATGCTGGCTCAGTGGTTAGCACTGTCACCTCACAGCAAGAAGGTCACTGGTTTGAGTCCCAGCTGGGTCAGTTGGCGTTTCTGTGTGGAGTTTACATGTTCTCCCCATGTTCGCGTGAGTTTCTTCCAGGTGCTCCAGTTTCCCCCACAGTCCAAAGACATGTGAGATCGGTGAATTGGATGAAATAAATTGGCTGTAGTGTATAAGTGTGTGTGTAAATGCGAGAGTGTATGGGTGTTTTTGCTGGGAGGGCAACCATTGCGTAAAACATATGCTGGAACAGTTGGCGATCCATTCTGCTGTGGTGATCCCTGATAAATAAAGCACTAAGCCAATGGTCTCAAACTCAATTCCTGGAGGGCTGCATTTCTTCATAGTTTAGCTCCAACTACCTCCAACTCATACCTGCTTAATAGTCTATAGTCTTGAACAACTTGATTATTTGGATCAGCTCTGTTTGATTAGGGTTGGAGCAAAACTGTGCAGAGCTGCGGCCCTCCAGGAATCGAGTTTGAGATATCTAGTATTATATCAATAATATTATCATTCGTTCATTTTCTTTTTGGCATAGTCCCTTTATTAATCAGCAGTCGCCACACTGAACTGAACTGCCAACTTATCCAGCATATGTTTTACGCAACGGATACCCTTCCAACTGCAACCCATCACTGGGAAACATCCATACACACTCATTCACACATATACTGTACACTTTGGACAATTTAGCTTACCCAGTTCACCTGTATCGCATGTCTTTGGACTATGGAGGAAACCGGAGCACCCGGAGGAAACCCATGCAAACACTGGGAGAACATCCAAACTTCACAAAGAAATGCCAACTGACCCAGAGGAGGCTCAAACTAGCGACCTTTATTTCTTTATTTCATAGAGAAAAAAAGCAAAACAAAAAAATCTTTAAAAACATACTTATATTGCCAATTTGTTTTTACAGCTGTTGTGTTTAATAGTGGAATATGTGTAGAACAACAGGACTCATGATGCTATACAAAAAAAAGTCCATCAGTCAGAGAACTACACCAAGCAAAGCACCTATCTAGCCCCACCCACTAATTTCATTTGATTGCATTGGTTGCAGTGATTGTATTTGATAGGGTATTGGCACAGCTAGTGTTCCTTCCCATACTGATAAACTTCCGGTGAATGGTTAATGTGCCTTTTTTCAATTTCATACAGTTCCTTTTAAAGCATCGATTTTGTAATGTAATTTAAATATAATCATTAAACAGACTTAGTTGTTCAAGCGTAAAACGAGATGAAAAGCTGTTTACATGCACACGCTCGTCAGGATTAGCAAGCTAGCGCAGAAATATCTTTGAAAATACTGGAGTAAAATAAATGTTCATATTTTAAAGACTTGGCTTAATGGATGTTAATTATAATGCAGTGCTTCTTGTACATTCTGAGACTCAATTTCTATCATATATAAACCAGGCAGTGAAGATCGTTGATTTTTAAAGAACAGACAGACCTTAAACGCGCCGATTTTGTAACGGCATACAGTTGACCGGAAGTGCTTGATCCAGGTAACTGACAAATTAAAAATCACTCCGCATACTTTTGCATATACCCTATTGCAGTGGTTCATGGGATTGTACACTGTAAAAAGTGATTTGTTCACGTTACTTAAAAAAAGCGAGAAACCGATTGCTTTTAAAGTGAGTAGTTGACTTTAAAAATTGAGTAAACCAGTTGCCTTATATTTATTAAGTATACTGTATATACTGTATAATATAAATGCTGTGCAGACAGGACAATGATTTATGTGGAGAAAAAAAGGTTGGCTTCTTATCTACGAATGTCAGGAGAATTTTCTTTTAGCTTATAACAATATGCAAACATAATTTTACAGCTTCATACTCATATTTGTTTGGCTCATTTATTTCTCTAATTTTACAAAAGAAATGACCCTGCATCTCCCACATGAACACTGCTGATGGATGGGTTTGGAGCCTGTGTGCAAACCACTTAACTGCAGCTCCAGGAACATTTTTAATTCTAAGGTGTGTCCTCACCTTAAGAAAGGAACCTTAGTATTTTCTTTTAAAAAAAGGAAAAAAGACAGAGTCAATATCCCGACTGGCTGAGTCAGACAAAGGCTTAGTCCCTGATGGCAAATCTAGAAGACAAAAACAGGCCTTGTGTCCTCATCCCTCTTCTTTAATTGGTTAAATTAACAGTTAAGATGTGGTTTGTGTCAGCAGAAGGTCAGCAGGAAGTTTCTTGCCCGCTCGGTCTCTGGTTTTCTTGTTCATAATGGGGTGCTTTTTCAATTTTCCATATCTTGTTTGTTCCATTCTGTGGTGTAAATGACATTTGAATATTTTAGGAATAATATTGCTGACTTTATAGCCTTGTTAAGTCAAAATTCATAGCTAGCATTTCTTGTCTCTTAATAAACACGACAAACACTCATCTGGTTCTGTATTAGGTACACCTGTCCAACTGCTCGTTAACACAAATTTCTAATCAGCCGATCACATGACAGCAACTCAGTGCATTTTGGCATGTAGACATGGTAAAGAGGATCTGCTGCAGTTTAAACCGAGCACCAGATTGGGGAAGAAAGGTGATTTAATGACTTTGAACGTGGCATGGTTGTTGATGCCAGACGGGCTGGTCTGAGTATTTCAGAAACCACTGATCTACTGGGATATTCATGCATAACCATCTCTAGGGTTTACAGAGAATGGTCTGAAAAAGAGAAAATATTCAGTGAGTGGCAGTTTTGTTGGCGCAAATGCCTTGTTGATTCCAGAGATCACAGGAGAATGGCCAGAGCTGATAGAAAGGCAAAAGTAACTCAAGTAACCACTCGTTACAACCGAAGTATATAGAAATGCATCTCTGAACACACAACAGGTCAAACCTTGAGGCAGATGGGCTACAGCAGCAGAAGATCACAATAGGTGCCTCTCTTGTCAGCTAAGAACAGGAAACTGAGACTACAGTTCGCACAGGCTCAGCAAAATTGGACAACAGAAAATTAGAAAAACATTTCCTGGTCTGATATGTCTCGATTTCTGTTGTGACATTCGGATGGTAGAACAGAATTTGGCATCAACCACATAAAAGCATGGATGCATCCTGCCTTGAACCTCAATGGTTCAGGCTGGTGGTAGTGGTGTAATGGTGTGGGGGATATTTTCTTGGCACACTTTGGACCCATTAATACCAATTAAGCATTGTGTAAATGCCACAACCTACAAAGTATTGTTGCTGACCATGTCCATCCCTTATTGACCACAGTGTAAGGATCTCCTGATGGCTACTTGCTAAGTCTATGCCACAAAGGATTAAGGCAGCTTTGAAGGCAAAAAGGGTCCAACCTGGTACTTGTAAGATGCACCTTATAAAGTGGCCAGTGAGTGTATTTTTACTCCTTTAGCTACCAGCAGGGGTGCCTATACTCTCAAAACATCTATAAAATTGCACAATATAATAAATTCATGAATTAAAAAATAAACACATTATATTAACAGCTGCATGAAGCTGCGGTCACACCAGAGTTTGTGTGTGCGAAATTCTTTCGTGTGGCGCTGCGAAAAGGGGCGGGATTAAACAAGATGATTAGACATTTAAAAAATCCAGTGATTGCTCCATATTTTACATTTCTGTCCAGAGAGGTCCTGTTTTGATCCTCGATTGGTCTCACGCAGTCAAGTGATGCGATTTCGCAGGTCAGAGTTCATCAAGCTTGAACTTTGCACCGCAGCGACATGTGAAACTTAATGCATGACCCTGCGTTTCCGGTCTGACGCATTCGCGTGCGTATGAATGGAAGTCTAGGGGAGGAAAAGCCCAGTGTGACCGCAGCTTTACTTGCTTGGTTTTTATTCTGGATAATAAGGATTTTTTTCAGACCAATTGTGTTTACGGTATAAATGTGTTGCTTGCCATGTACCGTGTCCTTTTTTTCCAAATATTAAAAATTAGTTTTTGTATATTTTTAATGCAGGAACAGTACCAAAGAAGCTTTGCACTCGATTATTTATTAAACAAATCACAGGAGAGAAAAAAAGGTTTTTCAAATATCTGATCAATTCATTCACTATTTGTACAAGAAGTAAATTAGAAAAGTCAGAATTTTCTTATTTTAATTTAAAATGTATTTCTTTTGACTTTCTTGTGTCAATTTCTTTTGACTTGTTCATTAACAAACCCTAAATGTGCCATGATTTTCACAAACAAACCAACCAACAAACAGCAAATTAAACAATCAAACTTTTGAACCCCAATAGCAAGAAATATTTATTGGGCAGCAAATATTGCTTTGACAACACAGAAATAAAGTACAGTTTAAATATAAAAAACAGTATATAAATATATATAACGCTATTGAAAACTCTTACTGGCAATACATGATAAAAAATAACTGTATGTTAGTTACAAAAATCAAGCCCTGTGGACATAAAACGCCCAATATTTAATGAAAATGATGACTCAGACCTTTTATCTTAGCATCTCACACTTCACATATTAAACCATCAGCAGTTCCTGTTCCTCTGGAGTCCCTGTTTACCTCCTTCCACTCCAAAGCTAAACTGTGCTTTTGAGTTTGGGTTTTGACGCCTCTGGGTGCTCACATGAGAGCCTCTAAAACGCTGAAAGACCCTCTGTGATACTTTTATGGTCGTGCGGGGACGCCAGGGGCAGAAATGAGAGCTGCTTGCCGCCTTGTGTTTTCATCCACGCGTAAGTGAGCTATCGGTGTGAAAAGCGCTGTGTCATGATGAGTCAGCTCACCCCGGGGCTGTTAGCGTAGAAGATGAGATGTGCTCTTCTAACAATCCCTCTCCAGCTCCCCACGCTCACCCTCCGAGGCATCACTGTTCACTGAGCGCGCCCATTCTCCAAAACCTGCTTTCAAGAGGACGGGATCGAGCGGTCAAGTGTAGCCTCTTTTAAAACTGACCGGAGGTGCAGCGTGCGCCACTTTGCAGCTATTTGTGGCTGCCTTGAATCATTGTTATTATGGAGTAGCAGAAAAGTTGTTATTATATCCGCAATAGCAGGCTATGGTGGTTTTCACATCCCCTTCTTTTCCTCGAAGTCAAGCATTGTTTTTTGCATTGTCATAATCATTTAAGATAAAAGTGCAAAGTTGTGGTCAAATTAGTGGGATTTTAGAAACAGTTTGCATGCATGTTTGTCCATAGAAGCCCATTTGATCTACAAATAATAATAATAGTAATAATAATAATAATTTAAAAAGGTAATTGCGACTATGTCAGAGTTTTTTTTTTTTTTGTCAGAATTGAAAGAAACATGAAAGTAACTTTACAATAGCATGAATCCGATTTTGTTTCTCGTAAGTTCTAGTTTGCATCTTGCAATTCTGTCTTAATTAGAAAATGTGAATTTCTTAATTAGAAAAATATGAATTGTAAGATTCGTTTGGCACGACACAACATCGACGCAATTCTAACATTTTGGCTCTATACACCAACACAATCAAAATGGACAAGATGTAACTGCAGTAACTGCAGATTGTCAGCTTTAATTTGAGGGTATTTACATCCTAATCACCTGAACGCTGTAGGAATTACAACAGTTTGCATATGTGCCTCCCACTTGTTAAGGGCCCAAAAGTAATTGGACAGAATAACAATCATAAATCAAACTTTCACTTTTTAATACTTGGTTGCAAATCCTTTGCAATCAATTACAGCTTAAAGTCTGGAACGCATAGGGAACGAATTCTTCGGTCATCCACCACAATTGTTTCTGTGGACTTCTGGGTCTTTTGGTGTTGCTAAGCTCGATGGTGGGTTCTTTGTTTTTAAGAATATTCCAGTTGTTCTGGCCAGGTCTAATGTTCTAGCTATCTCTCTGATGGGTTTGTTTTGTTTTTTCAGCCTAATGATGGTTTGCTTGACTGATAGGGACAGCTCTTTGGATCTCATCTTAAGAGTTGACAGTAACAGATTCTCAAATGAACTCTGGATTTTTTTTTATCTGCTTATTGTAATTGGGATAATGAGGGAATAACACACATCTGGCCATGGCACAGCTGAGAAGCCGATTGTGCAATAACTTTTGGACCCTTAACAAGTGGGAGGAACATATGCAAACTGTTGTAATTCCTACACCGTTCACCTGATTTGGATGTAAATACCCTCAAATTAAAGGGTAAAAAAAACACATCTTGTTCATTTCATTTTAAATCAGTGTATAGATGGTGTATAGAGCCAAAAATGGTGTCGATGTCCAATTATTTATGTACCTAACTGTATTGTCACTCATGCCAATTTCAAACATCAGTTTTAGTGGTGCCAGCAGTGACAATTTTGGGCTGTGAGTCCACCTTCACTGTCTTTCCCACACTTGGGAGAATTATGGCGTGTAAAAGCCTCAAAGTACGGTACCACCAAGACTGTTGCATGTCCTAATTGAAGCATGGGGGTGGTTCATTGTTTGTTTGATGTACAATATCTTGGCGTGATTTAGGATCAATACTTGTGTTAGATGGGTATGTCAGTGCTAAGGACTACCAAACTTTTCTGGAGGACCATGGAGGACCCAGTGGGGTCAATGGTGCCAGTAGTAACAATCTTGGGCTGTGGACGATGTGAAATGTATTGTTCTTTGATGAGTCCACCTTCACCGTCTTCCCACACCTGGGAGTTATGGCGTGTGAAAGCCCCAAAGAAGTGCACCACCCAGGCAGGTGCATGTTCAGAGTTAAGCATGGGGGTGGTTCATTGATGGTTTGGGGTAAAATATCATGGCATATTCTAGGACCAATACTTGGGTGTGTCACTGCCAAGGACTACCAAACCATTCTGGAGGACCATGGAAGACCCAATGGTTCAAACATTGTATCAGGATGATAATGCACCAATACACAAAGTAAGATTGGTGACAGAGTGGTTTGATGAACATGTGAAGTTGAACATCTTACATGGCCTGTACAGTTACCAGAGCCATATATTATTGAGCCAATTTGGGGTATTTTGGAGGAGTGAGTCCGGAAATGTTTTCCACCACCCACATCACATAGTGACCTGGCCACTAGAATAATGGCTCAAATTCCCTATAGGCACTGTGCAGGACTTGTATCTGTTAGTCCCAAGGGAAACTGATGCTATCTTGGCAGCAAAAGGATAGTCTACACCCTGGTCTCAAGCACAGCTGATTCAACTAATTCAAGACTACTAGAGAATATGAATCAGATGTGAGTTGGAGGTGGTTGGATCTAAACTCTGCAGAGCTGCGGCCCTCCAGGAATTGAGTTTGAGACCACTCCCCTACACCATAGTAATGCATTATTGTGGTCTAAAACCAGGTGTTTCAGTTTTATTATACTTTTCTTCAGCTTATTCCCTGCCTTATTAGGAGTTGCCACAGATGAATGAACAGCCAGTTCTGCAATCCAATGCACACACTATATGGGCGATTTCCTTTATTCAGTTCACCTGTACATCATGTCTTTGGACTGTGGGGGAAACCGGAGCACCCGAAGGAAACCCTTAAGGACAATGGAGGAACATGTAGGAAGTCCACACTGAAAGACCTCTTGGTCCTGCCTCTTGGTTCTGCCAGAACCTTCTTCCTGTGAGGCAACCATGCTAACTACAGCCTGCTTACCGCCATTTTTAAACATTTTTAAGTTAATTAATTTTATTATTAGTATTTTTAAGCTACAGTAAGTACCATTTCTTTTGGGGCTAAAGTCCACTTGACCACCGGATTGAGTAAGTGTTGGTCTGCTGAAAGGATTTGTTCAGGGGGTGATTAAGTTGCTCTGTCCGCTCCACAGGGATCATATTTTCCCTTTCTAACATCCAGCCGCGCAGACAGACTTCTAAGAAAAAAATGCCTTGCAGATCTCAGTGTGCAGCCCATCAGTGCTACCTCAGAAAGCTTAGGGCCTTGAAATAACCACTTTCAAAGCTTGATTGTTATTTTTTTTTCCTTTTTCTACAACTTGTTGGATTATTAATTCTACTTCTTTTGTCCGTGGTTCCATAAAAGCATTTCAAAAATGTCAGGGGTTTTTTTTTTTTCAATGGTCACAGTTCAGGGAAACTAGGTGAGTAGATTTGCTCATTCAGCTGACAGGTTGTGACTGTACATCTGTGACTGGGATGTTAACTGTCAAACTGGTAATCGGTCGAGTGGATTGGTAGATTCTGCAAATCTGGGAATCGTCAGGAAGAAATTTAGTGTTTTTTTTTTTTTTTGTCTGTCTGTCTGTCCCTCTGTCTCTCTCTCTCTCTCTCTCTCTCTCTCTCTCTCTCTCTCTCTCTCTCTCTCTCTCTCTCTCTCTCTCTCTCTTTCTCTTTCTATGTGATTAAAAGCAATGTTGGAGAGGCTACTTGACGGCACCCATCACCCTGTTGTTCCTCAAGTTTTAATGAGCACTTTAAAGTCCCAGGGGAGCCCAAATGAGCGGTTCCCATCGGTAATTATTCCTAATGCTGCCATGAATATGCACACACAAGTCCCAGCTGGGCCCAACACTCTTTACATTCAAACACCAGCTAAAGCTCAAAGGTCTCACACTCTTTTACCTCCGTTATAGTCCATGTAAAAATAGATCTTCAGGCATGCCAAAAGGCAAGCACAGGAAATATGAACAAAAAATGTATTTTTGCTACACCTTTGACTAAAGGAAAGGCAATATTATTTGTCTTTGGTTATTATTGTTGCCTGATCACTGAACACATTTAAATAAATCATTAACTGCATAAAAGTTGCTGTGTAAGTGTGTGTGAAACTCAACAGTTCACAATTCACAGTATTACCAAACCAATAACTAACACTACTAACTTAATAAACTACTAATTAGCTGTTTATTAATAATTAGTAGGGTAGAAGTTGGGTTTCGGTCTTGGCTAGGATTAGAAATGCAGATAAAGATCATACTTTATAACAACTAATGAACAGTTTATATCATAATAATAGGCAAGTATTAAGCCATTGGCTAATACAGTGAATTGCGACCTAAACTAAAGTGTTCCCAAATATTATTTTAAGAAATGGTACTGTATGTTTGGCAATTTACAATTTTGAATGATGCTTATAGAGGTGTATTACAGAATGTTTGGTGTATTACTGAATGTATTACTGAGACAGTGGCTCTCCAGAAGTGGTATTGAACACCGCTGTAATAGGCATTATGGATATTGACTTTCCAAAAACAACTTCTTTCCTGCATGATTAAACTCCACATACTTTGTCATCATTTGAGATTCAATTCTTAATTTGTCTTCTGAAACAACATGAAGTTATATAGAAAATATTGTTCTGATTTTTCAACATAAGGACATGCAATAATAACACTTAACCAGAGACTATTTGCCATTAAGTGTTAGCACAATTATAGTCTTTCAGGTAGAAACGGCAGTTAACAGCATGGTACAGATGGTACAGATATCCTGGTACAGATATCACTACTCATTTTTCAGTTGAGTGAACGGATACTGTATGAACCAAAAGTGCTTTGGGTTAAAACAAAAATGGCAAGATACTTGAACACGTCAAGCCACAAATAAGATTTCATCAGTAGGCCAGTGAACACCTTGGATGTGGCTGGTGGATATGAATGTCAAAACATCTCTCAAAACACTTGCCGAGGATGTCAAAAATGGAAGAAAAAAAAAATTGTCCAAATATTTTTTTAACAGATGAAGTTTTCGGATGCAGTGTCTAAATGTGATTGACAAAATGTGAGGTTGGGTTGTTTTTTTACATGCAAACATTTCAGACAAAAATGTCAGTCTCAGTGTTCAATGAATTTTAAGGTTCTCAAACACATCTGAGAAATAGTAACCTAGGTAGCAGGTAGTAGAAATAACATTTAAGCTTATACATGTCTCTATGTATTTTCCAAAGTTTCTATAATCACAGCACTGCTTCTTGTTTATCTTGGCCAGATGAATTCCAGCGTTACGAATGTGACATTTGCAGTAAAAAATTCAAAACATAAATTCACAAAGAAAGTATATTATATTGAAACATCTGTTTATATTTTTCAAAACAACTAACCACAGAGTTATGGGATCAGAAAAACATCAATCTGTAAAGCTTTTTTTATTTTAATTGAGGGAAATAAGCATGTGTTATTAATGTGCCCCAAAAAGTTTGAGAGTTTACAGTATACAACATACTTTGTACAAATTCTGTGAATTAAACTGCTCAACCCAAAAGAAATAATGATCATCAAAAGGATATGAGTTGCTCGCTATTGAACAAAAATTATTGATTTTATTTGACATTTTTGCATTTATGAGGAATTAATGTGACACCTCTCCATTATGGATGTGACCAATGTGAAAATGCCACTTGTGGGACTTTGGTAAATGAAATGTAATTGTTTGAAAACATTGACAGAGACATTTTTGAGTATTTTTACAGTACTGTGAAATACAAGCCTACACAAAAAAACTAGAAAGGGTTTCGCTATTTTGGTGGAAACTTTATTTTTTCATGGAAAGGTTGACATTTGTATGGAATTGCTCAGATACAGTTTACTTGCTTGACCAACAAACTGGTTCACTGACTGAGCCCCCAAGTCATCAAGTCATCATTTACTCACCTTTTACTTGTTTTAAACCTTTATGCATTTCTTCTTCCGTTAAACACAAGGGAGAGCTTTTAAAGAGACTCGGATTAAAATTTTGTGCCTGACGTTTCTATTGTTTATAACTCATCTCTGAAAAGATACTGCATATGATGCAATCTGGGTGTTGTACAAATCACTGTAGAAATAAAAGTGACTTGACTTGAGATCCTTTAATTCAACCAATAAAATGACAAATTAGAAACATCCGAAGCGTTTCCCATTTTGTGTCTTATGCATTAAACATTCAGCCAACTATCTATCTATGTGGTTATGATGTCTGACAGTAAATTATTCTGGTGTTTTAGTTTATCTGAGACGTACATCCAAATTATCACATCGCTTCTCTAAAAATGTGAAGACTGAGAGAGCAGAATAGGGAGAAACTCTTTGAAAACCCTTTCCAAAGAGTACAAACTCCTCTAATCACTGTGTTAGGGCTTGTGTGTCAGTACGACAAACTTTGTTAAAAAGAGCTGTTTGTGTATCTCTGTACCTGTGACTCATTAGCTGGATATTCTGTGCAAAATAACTTTTAAAATGAAAAGTTTTCTCTGTGATGCAAAGCTGACAGAGAAATCTAAATCTGAGTGATCTTGTTGTGTCTGAAGCTGTAGAAAATGAAGCTTGGGTCTGTAATGTCTGTTTATTATGTCTTTTTTTTCTCTGTGCATTGAAATATTTCAGATATAAGCAGTTTGCAGAGCGTCTGGCACAGTTGGAGGAGGCGGAAGGAACCTTTGATCGCTTCACACTGAGCTACCAGTCATTTGGAATTCAGCGGCGATCCAACAACGGGCTGGTCTTTAGGGAATGGGCACCAGGAGCGAAGGCCGTCTTCCTGACTGGAGATTTCAGTAAGCATTCCCACAATCCTGTCATGCGCAGACCCCTGCCTGTCATATCCTGATGCAAACCCTTTATGTTAGACAGATCTATGAAGCAAAGTACAAGTGGTTTATTGTTGCCAAGGAAACAGGCTTTAATTTTAGGCCAATAATGCTTGAAATGCTCTTCGCGTTTGCAGGGTGAGGAATCTGCAGGGTTTGCGTTGAGTGATTTATTAAGCTGTAATGATGTGCGTTGCCAATTGTGTGCTTGTCTGGATTGTTTACAAGTAGTTTGACAGTATTGTTCTTTTAGAGACGTCGAGAGACTGAGAGGAAGAGTGAGCTGGACTGATTTTTTTGTTAAGTTTTACTCCATTAAAAGCCGATTTGGAGTCTGTTAGAGGCAGGGTTCAAGATAAGGGTAAATTCCCTCTAATCTTGAAGTAACAGGAACACATCCTGCAGTTTGCGTTGTCTCCATTGCCAAGCATCACCATTGTGTCTGAGAAGTGAACTGATGCCCTGGTGGGAAACCATGACTGAAATCGATTGATTGACCCTATTGCAAATTTCACCAAAGCTTCAATTATATACAGTACAAAAGACAATCTTATGTCATTTATAAATTATACAGTGTATGTGATTCTTTTTTTTGGGAAATTTTTTTGCCAACCGATAAAGGTCACAAGTAGGGTGGTCATGATATCATAAAAGTAGGCCATGATAGTGTACCAGTTAAAGTATCATGATACCAAGTAGTATTGTGATTCTTTATTAATTAACTCAAATCTACGAAATAAAGCAAATTGTCACAAATACTATATTCTGTATATTATAATACTTCAATTTAATTCATAATTCTCTTATTATTGAAAACCTATTATTTGCACAGACATTCTGTTTTATTTGTATATACTGGGACTGTTTTCTTGTTATTGCAATAATAATAAGTAAATAAATAAATATATAAATAATTGACTACATTTGATCTGTCATGACTGCTTATGTTATTTGTTTTTAAGTTTTTGTAGATAACTGGCCAACAAAAAATACATAAAAATTAAGATACAAATTATACCAAACAAAATTTGTTACAAGAAGATATTTTTTCAACTAAATGTGAAGTGAAAAAATTATTGTTTTCTTAGTGTTTCCTGTTGCTATTTTCAGTTTTTCTCATCTATTGTATTTTTTTTTCAGTCTTATCAGGTAGGACTCCAAAGTAATTACAAATTCCACTTAAGTGAGTTGTTTTTTTAAGAGATCGTCGCTGTCATTGTAGCTGAATCATATTCACTGGAACAAATGAACTGATTCAGATGTGTTTCTGAACCATCAGCAATTTTGCAGTTTTGCAGCCTTAATACAAACTATTATAATTAAACTAAAATAAAGTGGTCCATTGATTATTTGCCGGCACAAATGAGTGAGCATTTTAGTGACTTTTTCCACATTCAACATTAACTATTGTAGAACCGTTAATGATGATACTACCATTTACAAATTAATAACAGTGGCACCGCTAGTATTTTGAAGCCATAGTATCGTGGTGCTACCGAAGTACCGGTAAAGTACCGGTAAACCGTGCAACCTTATTGATATCCCTGAGTCCCAATGTCCATGTAAAATACAAGCCTAAACAACAAAAATAACTACAAAGTGTTTCGCTATTTTGGTGGAAACTTTTTTCATGGAAAGGTTGACATTTGTATGGAATTGCTCAGATACAGTTTACTTGCTTGACCAACAAACCGGTTCACTGACTGAGCCTCTTTTTTCCCCACAATTTCATCTGTCTATAGCACTTTATCTTTCACTTGTCTATAGCACTTGTTCACTGCTGCTCTTATAGTTGTGTAAATTGCTTCCTTGTCCTCATTTGTAAGTCGCTTTGGATAAAAGCGTCTGCTAAATGACTAAATGTAAATGTAAATCTGGGTTTCTTATCACAGTTGCCCTTGGCTAGCTTAATGGAAAGTTCACCCAAAAATGTATTCAAGTCATCATTTACTCACCTTTTACTTGTTTCAAACCTTTATGCATTTCTTCTTCCGTTAACACAAGGGAGGGTTTTTAAAAGAGTTTTGGAAACCTGTAGCCATTGACTTCTATATTATTTGTTTTTTCTACTATGGGAGTCAATGGTTAAGGGTTTTTCTTCAGAATACCTTATTTTGTGTTCAAACGAAGAAAGAAACTAACAAAAAGTACTAAACCCTTGTGAGGAAGTGTAAATAGGCAGTAAATTTTCATTTTTGGATGAATTATCTTTTTAGTTGGGGTCATTAGAGCTACCTTACAGTTGAATCACATCTTTCAATGGTGAATCATCACTAAACAGACTTAATGCAGACTGCTTATATCAATGCTTATATCAATGTTATAATTAAACTAAAAAAAAGTGGTCTATTGATTATTTGCCGGCACAAATGAGTGAGCATTTTAGTGACTTTTCCACATTCAACATTAACTATTGCAGAACCGTCAATGACGATACTACCATTTACAATGCAAGTACCGGTAAACCATGCAACCCTAGTCACAAGAAGAGTTAAGATTGAATTTGCCAAGCATTTGTGCTGTTCAATCGTTTTGAACTTTTGAACAGTAGTCTATTTGATCGATACAAGAACAAGAACATTGATCATTCAAGAAGCAAACAATGAAGTTCATTAATAAAAACAAAGACAGCAAAAAAACCTGTTTTCATTGGGCACAGTTCATTTTTTTTGTGCATTCCCTTTACCTTGTTCAAGTCTTTGCCATCTTTATGTCCAGATGGCTCATCACTTGTGTGAATTAGGCATGAAACATGCATGACAAAACTTTGATGTATGATGTTCAAATCTCTTTGCTTTTGTGCTACTAAAATAACTGTCAGAGAGACAAAAGAGAAAACAGAAGAGGGTATCAAGAGACAAAAAAGAATTCAAATCAGGAGGATATCAGTCAAGATTAAGAGGCCGATCACACCGAATGCGATTTTACAGTCCAAAGAGGCGAGGTGCACAGCACTGCTTTTTTTGTTAACAAAGAAAAAAGAAGTGCAGCTTGCGTTATTGCCATTGTGTACTGTGCGCTCTCAGATGAAAAAAGACAACTCTGAGCGGAAAAAGTGAGCTTCGTCACTCGCAATCTTTTCATTCTCCAATCAAATGAAAGCAAAGGCTGGGTTTCTGTTGAGGTCACTGCAGTTTTTGTGATGTCAAGATGACTACGAATCACAAATCTTGAATTTCACAATAATATTTAAGATTAAAATGATACCAATATCAACAGCAACACTCTCACACAATACGCAGCTGATTCAGTCGTTGTCTATCGACATAAAAGTCGCACCGCGCATCTTTTTTTCTTGTCAACAAAAAAGGCAGTGAGGTGCACCTCACATTTTTAGAACGGAAAAGCGCATTCTGTCTGATCAGCCCCTAAGAATATAGATTTTACTGTACATTTTATTTATTATTTTTATATTTTTTACCCTTACTCCCAAATCAAATTATTTCATCACATTGTTTGGGATTATAAAAACCTTTCTGGATTCTATTATCACACACAGAAAAAAATTATGTCTGTAAAATTGTTGCAAACAATTTATATGTATTGAATTAAAAAAAATTCTATTTAGAAGTGCTCAACTTAAATGATGTGTTTAAATTCAGCCCAAATAAATTGTTTACAACCACTTAACTTAAAAAATGTAGCAAATGCAAGGAATCATCCTTGAATAATTTTTATTTTGTGCATTTTGTTTTTAACCACTTTTTTTTTTCAGTGTTTTTTTTTTAACCACTGAAATATTAACTTTAGTTTTTGTTTGTTTGTTTATTTTTCCGTATTTTTTCACAAAAAAATGTTTTTAAAAAAGAAAAAGCTCAGTAATAACTTCTACTTCATTCATTTCTACAAACAGCAAACATTAAACACTAAGGGAGCGCTACATTTTGGCGGGATTCTTGCTTTTTACCATTAAATATTTTATTCTTCTCCTTTTGCTGAGAGCGTCTTTCTTTACCTTATGTGTTTCCTTCACCTTGCTTTTGTGCCTCTGTTCCTCACGAGCGAAGCATCTCAACGAGTCCTTCACTCTCTGCCTCAGAGCTCAGTTTTTTCCTCTGAGAGGATGGTTGTTGTTGGAAACTTTGAGTTGAAGTTGTTTTTTTTTTCCTCTCTTTTTTCTTTCCTCTAAGCCTCCATCTGTTTTGACCCGTTGCTGTCCTTGTATCTCAGAGTGAAGCTCTTAGCTGTCAAACGCAGGAGTGGGAACATCTGATACCTGTTCTGAGCTCACGGATCACATATTCTGTCAGTGCAGTTGGCTTGCAGTCCCTGCTTAGAGTCGGCCAATAGGAAAGGGACCACTTTGTGTCAGTTCATGTTGTCAGGAAGAGATCTTAAAGTAGCTGTTTGAAAGCTGCTCTGTGTCTGCTCTGCTGTCTGGTCCTTCCTTCCAACCTTCTCACCTCATACGGCTGACGGAAAAGGTGTGACACTGTCTTCCATAAAAGAGGAAGCCAGAAAACACTTTCCCTGTTTCTGCACACACACACACACACACACACACACACACACACACACACACACACACACACACACACACACACACACACACTTGAATATGTGGTTTATGAGGGCTCTCCATAGAAGTAAGGTATTTTATTGTATGCTCAAAAAACTACTTCTAATATAACCTAACCCTAACCCTATCCCTAAATCCAACCCCTTATAAACTGTAAAACCCAAAAAGTTAAGGTAACTCAAACCGTTTGAGGAAACCGATTGCAACAAACCATTTAAGTTAAAAAACTAATCTATATGAGTACTGTGAACTTACTCCATTTAAGTTGACGTGATGAGGTATTTAATTAACTCATTATCTTCAACACTGAGTTCAAAACTCTTTTCAAATGAGTAGAATTAACTTTCAGTAAATTGAGTTAACTACACTCATTTCATTTAATACAGTTGACTGTTGGGTTTTGCAGTGCAGGACCACTTAAGTCAATTATTTTAATTAAATAGGTTAATCTGGTTCGGTGACATCTTTACTAATTAGACTGATTCTTAAGTACAGCTAACTAATTACTGACTTGATTCAGTGCTGCACTTGCTGATTTTAGAGCTGGACTTGCTGGTCTCTATGCTGGTCTTGCTGGTTTCAGTGCTGGTCTTAATGCTGGTCTTGCTGGTTTCAGTGCTGTCCTGACCAGCAAGCCCAGCACTGAAACCAGCAAGATATACCAGCATCAAAACATACTTTACCAGTATATGCTGTTTATTTTTCAGCAGGACACAATTCTGTAGGAGGAAATAATGTCTTAAATTCAGTCTGTTTTTACCATCTGATTCACAAAGCCAATGTGAATGATTCCAACTCATTTTAAACTTTAAACAGTGAAAACAATGGCTTACACTTCTGTTTTTTTCCACATTTGATTTACAGTAGAAGTCCAAAATTACAACAAAGATTTCTGTTTGTAACTCATTCATTCGTTCGTTTTCCTCTGGCTTTATCCCTTATTTATCAGGGGTCACCACAGCAGAATGAACAACCAACTTATCCAGCATTACGCAGCAGATACCCTTCCAACCGCAACCCAGCACTGGGAAACACTCAAACACACTCACTGATACACTATGGCCAATATAGTTCATTCAATTCGCCTAAACAGCATGTCTTTGAACTGTGGGGGAAACCGGAGCACATGCACACATGCAAACTCCACACAGAAATGCCAACTGGTCCAGCCCAGACTCAAACCAGCGACCTTCTTACTGTTTATAATTCTTTTTCTTAAACCAATCTGAAGGATTCATTCATAAATCAACTCATTTGTTCCTTAAAATCAATCCACTAAGTAAATATTCACCTACAGTACATATTTATTTGTTATATTTCATTCACGAAACTAACCTCAATACCATAAATGACTAAACAAACACATAAATAAGACCTTCCATCAGTAATTGCTTTGGGATCAGTCCCCATTTTCCCAGTGTTTGTAACAGCGTCTTGTGGTTCCCATAGAAACAACTGATAAGGAGATTCGCAGTAGCTGGAAATAACATGATTTTTTTACGTAATTAATGCTTAATCAATAACAATAATGCCACAGGTCACTTCATATTTTATATATTAACTTTGAACAGAGATTTACAATGGATAAATATATATGTACCGGTTATTAATAGCAACCTGTTCTGTACATATTCATCTATTGTAAATCTCTGTTCATAGTTAATACAACTTGTATATAATGTTCATAGTACAGTTACAGTATCTGTAAATATTACCCATAGTTTTTCTATAATTGTACTTTATAACTTATAGCTATATTCTACACTTGCTGCTATTACACTCCTGGTTGAACCTAAACTGCTTTTTGTTGACTTGTACTTGTACATGTGTAATGACAATAAATTTGAATCTAATCTAATCTAATCTAATCTAATATTTTGTTGCTGGTTTAAAATATGTAATTTAATTGGAAGTTCATTGAGCAGTTTTCAAGATTTCAGGATTCCCCCATTCATCCAGACTTTGGTCTTGTTGAGTGAACAGACTTTCCTTGAATCAGATTTTGGTGAGGTCTACAAATGTTTAAAGCTGGCAGGAAAGTAATAGCCAACTAATAATCTAACCCACTGATTGATTTAACTCTCAGCGGTTCCAATGTGCCACGTCTCAATGCACTCTTCTCACTCTTCTCTCCTAAGACTTATTGTCTCTGTGTTTAATCGGAAATCCTCTGGGAATGAGTGCACAACTAGAAAAATGTAGCAGGTGTCTTATTGCAATGCAGTCAAACCGCCTCTGGCCACCTTCCCATGTCTGATTGAGAGTTGTGTTGTGATCTGCAGCCTGTGCAGAGAAAGTCCTGAGAGTATGACCTGTGAAAAACATCACATTTTACACTTCATTCTGCTTCTTGTTCCTATAGATATCTATAATCCATGGCCATACGTTCGCAAGAAGCTTAGTCCTGGGGCTTCACTTATGCTGTTTCAGCAATTATGGATTATAGCTGGAAGACATGATGCATATTGACACAGATCCTCCCTCAAAGTCTTCTCTTAATACACTGCTTACATGGCTCGAAGAGAATATTGATCTCAAAAGCCTGAAGCACCTTTTAAAATGATAATTGATGATAAGGAGTGAATGATTAGTTCATGGTTCTTCTCATAGTGTTGTCTTTGTATCTCAGCAGCTTCCTCATTAAGCATGTGGTATTGATTTATTCCAGCAGCTGATCGATAGATCAGTAGTCCTTTGGTCAAGCAAGGACTTTGTAAGTGAGATATGTTTCCTTTTTTATTTAGAAATGACTGTGTGGATAGTTAATGAGAACTGACTGTGTGGTCACTTAGTGTGCTATGGATATGGGGTTTTATTTTAATTACTTATTGCAGTAAAGCCACAAACCTGGATGCAATCACTGAACTTAACTTATTTTTTGCAATTGCATTTATTTTTCTCAATTTCTACTACTGTATTTGTCACAATTTCACTGTGTTCCCTCTTGTTTTTATTATTTGGGATTAGTATATCTGATAAATATTTTTTAGTCTTGCAATTGCAATTTTAACTATTTCTCACATGTAAACTAATAATTTTTAATGAATATTTGACTTTTATTGTAACTATTTCTCACAAATGTAATTTTCTTCTATGTAATCGCAAGTATATTGATCATAATGATATTACTTTTTAAAAATATTATTTTTAATCTTTTAATTTACAAATGAGCACAATGTCTGGCCATAATTAGAGCATTATTTTTCCTAAATGCTCCCAAAATCTTCCATTCGTGACATTATTTGTTAATTATGCATAATTATGCCATAATTGTATATTTTATATCATCACTTAAGATCTTGCATTTGTTATTATTTTTTCTCAAGCAGTGCAGTTTTAATTAGGGCTGCACAATATATCGTTTCAGCATCGTTATCGCAATGTGTTCGTTCACAATAGTTACATCGCAGGATCTGCAATGCCCAATCGAGATTAGAGCTAGAGATTATTTCAGGAGCCACAGTTGAAAACATTGATTTGTGGAGTCATTGCGACGTTTGTTATTTGGTAAATCATTCAGGCATAATAAATTATGAAGTTAACTGTAATTTTGTACATGTATGAGCAATATCACATGAGTAGCAGTGTGATGTGGCTATATATCAACACTGGTGGGAGGCGTGTGGCGGCCGAGTGCCTTAGTGTCCCACCAATGACGATATACAGCCACATCGCACTGCTACGAGTGTGATATTGTGTTTATACAACAGATTGATGGCATAATCGTGTATATAAAAAAGAAAATCAAACACGTAGAGTCTAAAAATCCTTTTGTATTAGGAACTACTTTCTTCCACTATTCATTCACATCTGCAGTTGACATCAAAACAGCGGAGACCTTTGCTACTTCACCAACGTCATTTAAGAGCTAGTATTTAAAGGATTTTCTAGCGTAATGTCGAAAGTGATGACAAAGCAGGTAATTTTGCTGACATTTTAAGATTATACGGCTGAACAGCATGAAATGCCATCAGTCTACAGAGATTTCCCAGTAATTCTCTTTTGCAATCGGGAGATCACAATAATTATCTCAGCAATTATCTTAGCAGCGCCAACACTACCAGATTATTGTTGTTGTTTGCAATAAGGACAACTTCTAAACACATGCGGGCACCAAAAAGTAACTCAGGGTTATACAAACCTTATAAATAAACTGCATAGTTGCAATCTTAACAACATTCTCGACTAAAAAAGCCTCAAAAGTAAATTATGTTGTCCAACAGCTGCAATATTTGTCAAACTTTGAAGTGTCCTCGCTTGTCGCTGTATGTGAGTGGAGTAATACACAAGGGTGAAGGGTTAAGAGGATGGACAAGTGCTGTTATTTGCAGAATATTGCTAGGCTATATCAGATTTAAGAACCAGACAGAACTATAGCATAAATTAATTTAAGTTGATTGAGCCTAAAACATTTAAGTAAAGTAACAAAAAATCTCAAGAATTGTGTTGTTTCCACTCATTTTAAATAAATAAGTAGTTTGAATAAACAGCAAATGTATTTTTTAGTGTATTTGATTATTCAGTTTGTGGTCCTGATTATCGCTACAACTCTAAAGCACTTTTATTTTTTCACTTGCATCCTTGTATTTATCAATACAAGGATGCTCCTCCTCCTTGTATTTATCAACACTGATTGGCTTTTTTTACATTTTATGCAGCTTCTCTCCCTTACAAAATCATGAGTCACCCTAATATTATGAATTCTTTTCAAATAGAGCTATTCCAGTCATCTGGTTACATTATAGTTAATATCGCAGTATGTATCACAGTAAAATAAAGCATTGCAATGTCAATTTTTTTGAATATCTTGCATCCCTAGTCTCAATATAATCTAGCTCGACCTGCTGGCAAAAGGAAATGACATGTTTTACACTGTAACAAACTCTGAACAAATTTTCTCGTATCAGCATCAAATTTAGGGGGTGTTATCTGAAAGCTCTAGTGATGATATATTGCAAGAATCTAGAGTTTTTGTTGAAAGGTGTTTTTTGCCATGAAAAGCAAGCTGGTATAACTCAGGCTAACTGTCCAGTCTGCCCCAAATTCCACACATTTGATTATAGTACTATACTGAAGACTTCTACATGTGAATATTCAATCACAGTCATAGCGCCACCTGCTGAAAGAAGTATGAATGACATAAATAGCTAGCATTGTCAGTTTTTTTTATATTTATCAGCTTAAATTAATATTGTCCATTGTGTTCTGTCATCCGGGCGGCTTTGAGCCTGGCTGCGAGGCCCCTTTCATCACTGCTTGCAGCTTTAATTTTAATTGTCCCTTTTAATATTGCAATGTGACTCTACAGTATATGTATATTTTTGCTCTGAGGCAGAAACATATTACTTTAACAGCACTTTCATTACATACTCATTCCCTCCAATAAGGAACCATAGTATTATTGGAATTTCATGGTACTTTTATGCGTAACATGACATTGAATATATTGCACTACCATGATACTGATATGATACTTAAATGTACTTAAACAAATCAGTACTCTCAGACATAACCGATAATATATACATATACTGTATAAAACAAGTTATAAAATAATTTTTTGTTTGTCAGTATGTAAACTGAGAAGACTGCTTTAAAAATACTCAAACAGTTCACTGTGCTACATCAGCGAGTACATGAAGTGTGCGTGTGTTTGCTATCGATACATCCACACCTTTCTCAGAGTTAGTGAATCCATACGCACGGGTGAAAAGGCCACGTCGTTCCCTCTGGGGAAAGAAGCTGTTTACTAGAATTCAAGATCGCAGCAAAATGTTGTCTGTCCTCTCGCGCTGACACTACTTATATCTGTATGACCGGCGGTCGCTCTCCTGCCTGACCATCCCCCCAATATATCACATCCTTCCCTTTTCTATTTATCCCTCTGCCTTTTTTGTAATTATCTCTCCCTGAGACCCAGAGGCAGTGTCATAGGAAATCCCTACTTCCAATTTGGCGTGAGATTGCGTTTTGACATGGCTCATATTATATGGTTTCAATTTCACAGTGGGTTTGAAAGAGAGCGAGTGAGAGAAAGAGAGAGAGAGAAAATTTGGGTCTGGGGGAGCTGGTTCTTGATCTGGGCTGCAGGTGGGGTAGGAATATTGCACTGGCGCTGGTCCTTTATTGATTTATTTATGTATATTCCCTTTCTGCTCTCCATTAGAGTATGTAATGTGAAAAGAGATACACAGAGGCATACGGGGCAGAACGGCAGAAATTACCCACAACAAATCAGTATCTCTTTTCAGTGCTTTTGAGAGAGGGGGGTCATGCAGTCTTGCGTGGCTTTTTTCCCAGAAACTGAATGAAGAGTCTGAGGGAGTTGGTAAAGTCAGCTGCGGTTATGCAGCTCTGCGTTTTCGCTAGACTCTGCCTCCGCATTTATTCAGCTGTTGAAGCAATGGATGAATGGACTTGCTTTAAAAGAGTATGTAAATATACTGTGCCTCGCAGAAGTATGCAGATTCATAGTCTGTTTTGAGAGAATCTGCATGCAAATGTAGATGGTAGTTTTATCTAAACATTGAGAAGTTCATTTTAAAAGGTTCATTTATCTATTTTAGACCTATATATACACACTGCCTGGCCAAAAAAAGTTGATGTTTAGATTTGGGAAGTACTTCAGAGTCAGTCAAACCACAAATTATTCAGACACTTCATAAATATTTTAAAGACTTTTTTTACTGGTTCTTCATACAGTTGACTAAAAAAACAACAGGAATTGAAGAACCCTCTACAATAAGTCTGAATTGTCTGATGTGTTTTTGGTTGAGCGACATGGTGGCTTAGTGGTTAGCACTGTTGCCTCACAGCAAAAAGGTTGCAGGTTTGAGTCCCGGCATGGTCAGTTGGCATTTCTGTTTGCATGTTCTTCGCGTGTTCGGGTGGGTTTTCTTCAGGTGCTCTGGTTTCCCCCTCAATCCAAAGACATGTAGGTGAATTGAATGAACTAAATTGGCCAGAGTGTATGCGTGTGAATGAGTGTGTAGGGGTGTTTCCCAGTACAAGGTTGCAGCTGGAAGGGCATCTGCTGTGTAAAACATATGCTAGATAAGTTGGCGGTTCATTCCGCTGTGGTGACCCCTGATAAATAAAGGGACTAAGCCAAAGGAAAATGATTGAATGAATTTGGGAAAAGAGTCCAATTTTAAGCTACTTGTTCAGACACTTCTAGGTGTTTGTGTGTGGAGAGAAAGAAAAAACTGTCAATGAAAAGGAACAAGCGAAAACTGTCACAAGAAGGTCAACAATCATTTTAAGGAGCTCCACAGTTCAAGAACGGAGTAAAAGCACCTCAACAAATCATATCAAGAGCTCTTTATAGCACTTGTATGAACGGGCATAACCAAAGAAGCTACTTAAAAACATTCTTGTGGACACGCATGGAGTTTGCAATTGTTTTTATAATAGCAACCCATGAAAACATGTCTGACTGTCACATAAACAGTCATCTATTCTATTCATTCATTTCCATTCATTTTTTTTCGGCTTTGTCCCTTATTTATTAGGGATCACCACAGCGGAATGAACCACCAACTTATCCGGAATTTCATTTACGGTGCAAATGCAACCCTTTACTGTGAAACCACTCGATTCATTTATTTGCTTTTCAATTAAAGGGTTAGTTCACATCAACTTTAAAATATGCTCACCATTTACTCAACGTTGTGATGTTTCAAACACATAAATTTAGCATTCATCCTTGTATCACAAGCTATTTTTTTTAAACAACAACAGGAGAAAATGATAAACTAGCTTAGACTTGTCATGTATATTGCTGCTCTCTGGTGGTTTGAAGTGCTTCTTTTAGACTCATTTGTAAGTCGCTATAAACACAACTTGATCACTAAACATACAGTAAATATAAAGTAAAACCCACCTGCTTGTTGGAGCTCAGATGTGCCATGTGATGCTCAAGAATGAACCCATTGGTTCACACGTCAATCAAGCACACTTGAGCTACTGTTACCAAATCTGAATGCTGTGTTCCTCATTAAATGATCATGTCTCTTCACAAGACATTGAAAGGGATCAAATTTCGTTTGGGTTTGTAATGACTTGAATGTGAGCAAATTAATTGTTTTTAATTTCATGGACAATGTACCATTTATTCTATTCTGCTTTGGCATATTAAGTCGTATCATCATATATTGCCAGACAGATAGCTCCGGTAAAACATTAAAATGCTTTTTTGATGCTTTTGATTATTTTTTTAGCTTTAAATCTTATTTAAAAAACATAAACCCACATAAAAAAATAGGTCAGTGACTATTAATAATTAATTATGTTTTTCTTCAGATTCTTGGGAAAAACAGTCTCACCCTTTCACGCAGAACGAACATGGAAAATGGGAACTTTATCTCCCTCCGAAAGTGGACAAATCTCCTGCCATCGAGCACCTGACCAAAGTTAAGGTACAAATCACACCATATGATAATTTTATATGTAAAGCCTGCTTGGTTTATCATATAAACATATATCAAAAACACTAGCAGAATTAAAATTTCAACATATTTGAATTAATCATACCATACCATCAGAAGAGTTAAATACCAATAACTTATGATTAACAAATACTCTTTATTTTGTTGAAAATACAATGATCAAAATTTGAGAACAGCAATGATTTTAACTGTAGTAGTTGTACATTTCCAAAGGTTATAGCAGTCATAAATGTGCAGGATACAAATCATTAACCTGTTCAGAGGTGAACTGCTGACCAATTCCAGCTGCATTTTTAAACCGATTGCTCATTGAGATTCTTTACATTATCCTGACCTCTCCCGCATTTGTCATTCATGGACGACCAGGTGACTTGAATGAGTTAGTGATATTTTAAAGATGTGGTGTTGTATGAATTAGATTTGAAGGGGCCAATTTATGGCTGAAGGGGTAACTCCTTTGGCCTTCGTTTGGACACTGTATTGGTGGGTTCAAGTTACTTTAGAACAGAAGGCTACCAGCTAAACTAGATTTGTCAAGTAATTAAGGAAATTACCGACACCAGAGGAATCAGGAAGTGTTCTCTAATTTTGATCATATCTCAGTATTTAAGTAGTTTGTTTCAGAAAACAGGTTACTCATAAATATGCTTTAAAATGTCCCTTTTACTCCAGTTAGACTCAAACTAAACAAGGACTTAGAAATGTAGAAAACTGTAGGTTTCCAGCAAGCATTTGTTTCTGTATAAAATACTTTTAATAGATGACTAAACATAGATGGCTTAGCTATAACAGGGTTAGATTTGGGCTGCCAATAAAAAAATCTAAAATACATACCTGAATAGTCCAAAACTAAACTTGTCATCTTTCATTTATATCCACTGTAAAAATCAAAAGTTAAGGCAACTCAAATCCCTTTGAGGAAGCTGATTGTAACAAACCATTTAAGTTCAAAAACTAATCCTAATGAGTACTGTGAACTTAATCCATTTGAGTAAACGAAGTTATTTGAGCACAGTAAAACCCAATAAATGATGAGAACTCAAACCAACTGAGAACTGTAAAACCCAATAAGTTAAGGCAACTCAAACCGTTTGAGGAAACCGACTGCTACAAACCATTTGAATAAAAAAAACTAATCTATATGAGTACTGTGAACTTACTCCATTTAAGTTGAAGAAATGAGGTATTTAATTCACTCGTTGCCTTCAACACTGAGTTTAAAACTCTTTTCAAGTGAGTAGAATTAACTTTAAGTAAGTTTTGTGTTAACTACACTCATTTCATTTGATAAAGTTGACTGTTGGGTTTTATAGTGCATTATTAATAGCCTGTTAAAGTTTTAAGCTAGACTACAGCTTTTTTTTTTTTTTTTTTAGTCCATGATTGACTGCTTCTTCAAATACACGGAATATACTTATTTATCTTATTTGTGTTTAATTCGATGGAATAAACATGGACTTGGCCATTTTTCAGAAAATAGCCTATTTATTACATTTTTTAATATTTTATATTTATTTAGCCTAAATAGGATATTAAATTATATTTTATTTATTTATTTAAACTATATTAAATTACAACCTTCATTTTACCATTCATTTTAGCTTTAACAGTTTACTGATAACTAATCAAAGAACATTTACAAAGTAAATTTGCATATACAAAGTGATTTAAATCAAAATGTGATCTGAAGTGTTGCAGCTCTTTCATTTCTGGAATTTAAAGTCTATTTTATTGGCTGCAGTTTTTATCTTCACATCTTGTGAGGTAAAATTTGGATTAGTGAAAGACTGTGTGTCTTTTCAGCCCGATTAGAAGCTGTTAGCCGCTCTGCTAAGGCAGAACGGGATCTTGGCTCTTTCTGTCCCAATAGACCGATGGTCATTGGCAGGTTTGGGTGGCATTTGTGGGGCAAAGCTGCTTGACTTGGCTCTTAGGGTTAATCTGGGGTTGATGGGAAGGGGGAGCAGATGGGGACATTGAGTGCCCAACAAGTTCCCATTTGCCAGAGTTGGCGGGGTACACATGTCCAGCACAGTTTGCTGCAGTGCCATGTTATGAGCACCCTGACTCCGCCAGACACCGGAGGTTGATCTGATCACATTAGTCCTGCTTCAGCTGAGCTCAGAGCAACCACGGATCATTTTCCACCTCCAGCCCTTTATAACATGTGCCTGGGTGGGTTTTTAAGACAAATGTTTTAGTTGCACTATTAGTGAGCTAGTCTCTTGGTTAGAGATCCAAACTGCAAAAGTAGCATGTTATTTCTCGAGTAGCATGTTTTTTCTCAGTAGCATGTTATTTATTAAATGATATTGGTATTCCTTTTATCATGTTAATGCAGAATCTATCTATATGTCTATCTGTTTGTCTGATAAAAAATAACCTTGTCAGTGATACTACACACTAATGCATCTGTATTTAAGTCTAACTCTATTGAATCATATTCCCATAGTAAATGTTGATTAGTAAAATTGTTGATTTTGAAATTATTTAAATAGGCAAATAATACATTATATAATTACAAATTAATTTTACATACAGAACAGAAATCACAACATTTACGCAGATAAAGTGTTTAACTCTTTTCTTTTATTTCTTTTTCTTTTTTTTTACAGTCATTGTGTGTGTGTTTTTTTGTTTTTAAACAAATATTAAAGGGAATTTTGGATCTGTTTTATCATTCCATAAACCCATAAACGCTAGCACATTGGTAAAAAAAAGTTTTTAAAAATCTGTAATTCTGTAGAAGGTTAATTAAGTTACCCTCTCTGTAAATGTGTCTGAGATACTCTACAGTGCATTAATATATACACTCACCGGCCACTTTGTTAGGGACACCTTATTAGGTGCATCACGCAGTTGTTGCAGATTTGTCAGCTCCACATCCATGTTGCGGACATCCCAATGATGCTCTATTGGATGGATCCATGCTTTCATGTTGTTGATGCCATATTCTGACCCTACCATCCAAATGTCGCAGCAGAAATCAAGAATTATTAGATCAGGCAACGTTTTTCCAATCTTCTATTGTCCAATTTTGGTGAGCCTGTGCAAATTTTAGCCTCAGTTTCCTGTTTTTAGCTGAAAGGAGTGGCACTTGGTTTGGTCCTCTGCTGCTGTAGCCCATTTGCCTTAAGGTTGGATGTGTTGTGCCTTCATAGATTCTCTTCTGCATACCTCGGTTGTAACTAGTGGTTATTTGAGTTACTGTTGCCTTTCTATCAGCTGTAACCAGCATAGCCATTCTTCTCTGACCTCTGGAATCAACAAGGCATTTGCACCCACAGAACTGCCGCTCACTGGATATTTTCTCTTTTTCAGCCCATTCTCTGTAAACCCTAGAGATGGTTGTGCATGAAAATCCCAGTAGATCAGCAGTTTCTGAAATATTCAGACCAAGCCGTCTGGAACCAACAACCATGCCACATTCAAAGTCACTTAAATCTTCCCCATTCTGATGCTCATTTGAACAAACAAGCCTAAATGTGCTGAGTTGCGGCCATATAAATGGTTGTTTAGAAATAGGTGTTAACAAGCAGTTGGACAGGTGTACCTAATAAAGTGGCCGGTGAGTGTATAAATACCATGTTACCAATACACACATATTTTCATTCAGCATTTATATTACTTTTTTGATTAAATGAAAAGTCTGAAGAGCCCCTTTTTAAGGAGAGAGAAAGGTGTGTGAGTGTAAGTGAACGAGAGGAGAAGGGAAGCCCATTTATGTCCATAAAAAGCGGTCAGTGGCTGAATTTTCTCTTTTTCACCGAGTGTAAGGTGGACAGATGGAGTCCTGGCTCTATGTGGAGGTTTCTATAAGGTAATTGGCTGTCATACACAGCTTCTTTAAACCTGCAGAGGAGATCCAGGGAGGGAATTTAATGGGGGGTGAGCGGCCCGGTTTAACATATGGAAACTGGGGCGGCTGAACTTCTGCCAGGAGTTCACTTTTCCTTCCATCAGAATATCCTGTTGGAGACTCTGATTAAATTGTATCTCTCTAACTCTCTTACACACTTATAATTTTGCTCATTCTCACCAGGTCCATGTATTTTCTCCCCTACCTCGAATTCTCCTTCAGGCATGCTGGAGGTGTGTAATCTATGTGTGCTGGCCTGTTTTCTAACCTTCTTTATAAAATATAATCAGCAGCTCTTGAGCTTTAAGCACAGAATTCAGGAACTCATTTTGACTAGACTTGAGGGGGGAAAAACTGTAGAATAGTCATATAGACCTTTTTAATAGTTATTTTTGGAGTGCCAAATTTGCATTTATATGTATTTATTTGTACACTACCAGCGCTAAAGACATTTTATAAAACAACCTTGGTGTTTCAAACACAATACAAAACACACTGACATTTTTTATATATTCAATAAATCATGTAATATATAATAGATATATTTTATAAGTACTTGTCACATGAAATGATTGCGATCAAGGTAAAGAAAACATACAGCAGTCAAAAATAAGGCATGCATATATAATATTTATTGGCAAGCAAACTGTGTACTGTACGTATATATATATATATATATATATATATATATATATATATATATATATATATATATATATATATATATATATATATATATATATATATATATATATATATATATATATATATATATATGTATATGTATGTATATGTATATATATATGTATATATATATGTATATATATATATATATATATATATATATATATGTATATATATATATATATATATATATATGTATATATATATATATATATATATATATATATATATATATATATATATATATATATATATATATATATGTATGTGTATATATATATATATATATATATATATATATATATATATATATATATATATATATATATATATATGTGTATATATATATATATATATATATATATATATATATATATATATATATATATATATATATATATATATATATATATGTGTATATATATATATATATATATATATATATGTATGTATATATATATGTATGTATGTATGTATGTATGTATATGTATGTGTGTGTGTTTGTGTCCGTGCATGCGAGTGTGTGTGCGTGCGTGCGTGCGTGTGTGTGTGTACAGTATGTGCTCTTGCCTCACTGATGGCACAATGTATTTTTCTATAGACACATTTCAATAGATTCACAGTGTTCATAGAAAATTAGGATAATATTTTGATTTGTTGTGTACAGTATGTTGCATTCTGAATGGATTTGAGTACTGTATAGTTATAGGTACGTGAAGTTCAATGTGTTTATTTTTATTCATCAATGAAAACTTATATTTCTCTAAAAAGCTGTACACAAATAGTTTTTTTTTTCATGTGTTCTTTTGTGTGAACTTGAATTCTATGGACCTGTATCGCAAATGAAAAACCATATACAGTCAAAATTATTAGCCCTCCTGTAAATGTTGTTTTCTTTTTTAAATGTTTCATAAAAGATTTTTAAAACGGCAAGGAATTTTTTTACAGTATTGCTGATTATATATTTTATTCTGGAGAAAGTCATTCATTCAATCATTTTCCTTCATCTTAAGCCTCAATCACACTATAGGCGACTCGCAGCGGCAAAGCATCTAGCGACAGTTCATTTGCACGGAGAGCCAGAAACTTTCAGTGACCTCCGTCTACGTGAGCGACAGCGACCATGTGGGCATGTCGAGAGTTGCAACAAAGTTGAAAATCCCTTAACGTTATGCAAATGAAGAGTAACTTTCTTGAGCGACAGCCAATAGGAGCACCAGTAGAGCTCACGTGATCCTCTCTCAGCTCACTCAGAGGGCGATTGTATTCGAGCTGTACATACCTGCACAGACCTGCGTTTGCAGCTGGTCGCCACTCAGAGTGACAGGCAGCTACAAAGTCGCTGCTAGTCTGGATGAGGCATTAGTCTCAGAATGAACTATTAATTTTTATTTCTTTTCGGCTTGGTCCCTTTATTAATCAGCGTCGCCACAGCGGAATGAACCAAAGACTTATCCAGCAAATGTTTTACAAGCGGATGCCCTTCCAGCTGCAACCCAGTATTAGGAAATACCCATACACACTCATTCACACACACTCATACACTATGAACAAATTAGTATTCAATTCACTTATACCGCATGTCTTTGGACTGTTAGAGAAACCAGAGCATCCGGAGAAAACCCACGCCAACACGAGGAGAACGTGCAAACTCAACACAAAACTCGAACCAGCGACATTCTTGCTGTGATGCGACAGTGATAACCACTGAGACACCGTCCACCCCTTAAGCAGTATTTTTTCGTGATTGTCTACAGATCAAACCATCATTTTGTAATGATTTGCCTAATTCATCTAATTACCATAATTAAGCCTTTAAATTGCACTTTAAGCTGAATACTAGTATCTTGAAAAATATCTAGTAATATTATTACTGTCGTCAAGGCAAAGATAAAATAAATCAGCGATTAAAAATGAGTTATTAAAACTTTTATGTTTAGAAATCGACAAAATCAGCGAAATTCCACTGTGGTGACCCCTGATGAATAAAGGGACTAACCCGAAGGAAAATGAATGAATGAATGAATGTTTAGAAATCTGTTGAAAAAAATCTTTCCATTAAAGAAACATTAAGGAAAAAAATATACAGGGAGACTAAAAATTCAGAAGGGCTAATAATAATAACTTAACAAGATTATTGGTGAAACTTAACAATTTATTGTTTAACCTTACCACATAATATTCAATGAACAATGAGAAAAAAGAAAAAGAACATCTCATTAATTAATTAACATCATATTGACAAGCATCACATCAATCAGAACCATTCAGTATCATTCAGTAGACATTTATGATTTACTGTAAAACTGCACAATTGGTAAAAGCGAACGAGGCATGATACAGTAGTTGCTAGCCAGTGTTTTCAGGTGCAAGCATGCACTTTCAGTGTTTGATGAGATTCCCTTTCATCGTCCCCTTAATCAATGTTGCCTAATACATTTCCCACACACGGCCTTCTGCTGGGTGCCAAATGAATTTGAAACCTGCTGTAAGCGTTGGTTAAAATCAACTCAGCATTTTATTTTTTTTCTTCATCGCTGGGACCAACAAACCTCATTTATTCAGGCATGAATATTTCAGTGCCCTGCATAGTGATATTGCATTTAAAAAAAACAAGAACACTGGATGCTCAAAGACTTTTACCTGCTGAAGGTGATCAATACAGATCCCCGGGTGGCTTCCAGATCTCCAAGCAAGACCATGTTTAATTCTCTGTGTGGGTACACTCTTTTTGTTGTGCTTCTGTTTGTTGAGAGATACCTCTGCGGCTCCAGACAGCTGGTTCAGGGGTATAGTCGTCGTCTCGAGGGAAATCAAAACACTGTTAACTGGAGTCTGAAGGAAGTAAGGAGAAAGGAGAGTTTTCTAGAGGTTTCTTCTTGCTCAAAGTGTGTGGGAAGAGATATGGTACTTATGTGTGTGCGGTTGAAGAAGTGGTATAGTGGAGGGAATACGCAGGGATATGGTGTATGCCCACTTCTTTATCACTGGCCATTGCGTATACTGTAGCCACTTCTAAATGCCCTCTGATGCACATCATTTAGTAGTGTTTAGGGGAGATTCTATTTTCATTCTTCATGTTTTTTGTTTTAGATTTATATTTTTATAATTATTTATCTATATTTTTTATTCACATCATTTTTTTTTCTATTGACAGTGAATGTTTTATCTGCTTCTTATGCTCTCTGTGCACCTCAAGTTTTAACTTATAGCTGTGCCTTACATTTTTTAAACCTCTGAAAGCCTGAAGATTGACAAAAATCAGTTCTGAACAAAAAAAAACTTGAAATCATTGACCAATTGAATGAATGGAGAGGCGGGTCTTCACTTGTGACAAGACAGCTGTTCGAGCACACTTGTGTGTAATGTTTAGCTAAAGTTTCTGGTAAAATGACATGTCACCTGGAATTACTGTGCAACATTGTGCAACTTGGTTTGATATATGTTTTTTCTTGTTTTTGGGTGTTAAAAATGTCAGCCCAAGGAGCAGCATTTACACTAAAACAAAATGATGCCTGCATTGTTGCAAACTATGTATATGGGTTGAATTTAAACAAAAAAAATTTTATTGAGAAATGTTCAACTTAATTTGTTTGTTTATATTCAGCCTAAATATATTGTTTACAACCACTTAAATTGAGTAAATCCAAGGAATAATCATTGAATCATCTTTTTCAGTGTATCTTTGCTATATTAAAGAGTCTTTACAGTTGGTACAATTCTGTTCTCTTTTATTCCAGATAGCAAAACAAGTGACTAACTGTCTGTTTTGCAGTATTAAACAGAGATTTATACCTATTTCATCAGGCTTCAAAAATTCTTCAAAAAGAACACAAAGAATAGTCTTCTCAGCTACCATATGCTGCTGTTTCAGATACAGCCGGAGGCGGGAATTTCAGCAGTGAAGTGTCCCACTTCCAACCTCAGCTCATCCCAGTCCAATTTAACATCAGACACATTTTCACGACTTGAGATGCAGATATTTACTAACATTTCATGTTAATGTGCCGGTTGCAACATAGGCTTGTTCTGAAAACATAGCCCTATATACGTTTCTGGAGATCGTGAATTATGTAGCCAGTATGGCTGCATTTCATCTTTAAAATGAACGCTACAGAGTGGTATGACGCTGTTCCTTTTCTCGCTTACCAGCTGACCGCTTACATTCTTATGAATGGCTTTCCTACAGTTACCAATTTGTCCTGTTAGCTTGACACATAGGTCGGCGGACTTGAGATCAGAGCGTGGTTGGCCGTGGTGGCAGGGTTCGAGTCCGGTGAAGAACAGTTCCAGAAAGCAGTCGGTTGGTCAGTCAGTCAGTCAGTCGACAGCGGCCTTATGTGAGAACAGCAGGCACGAATGGCACTCGTGAGAGAAATTTGAGACCTGATAAATCATACACAGTGGCCTCTGGTGGATTGAATGAGCCTGAATGAGCCTGGCTTGGCTGTTTTGGTTTAAACAAAAAGAATAAAAAATGCTCTTTTCAGTTTTTCTCTTTTGTACATTTTAGGGCTCACCACACCGCTAATTTAATGGTTGATTTATTAGTTACATAGCGCATAAAACAACTGTAGTGCATGCTCTTGTATATTATTAAAAACAAGTATATCAAAAAGTGGTGTCGCAGTGGGTAGCACTGTGGGCTGGGTCAGTTGGCATTTCTGTGTAAAGTTTGCATGTTCTTCTTGTCTTTGCTTGGGTTTCCTCCCGGTGCTCCGGTTTCCCCCACAAGACCAAAGACATGCGATATAGATGAATTAGGTAAGCTAGATTCTCTGTTGTGTATGTATGTGAATGAGAGTGTATGGGTGTTTCTCGGGGATGGATTGCAGCTGGAAGGACATCTGCTGCGTAAAACATATGCTGGTTCATTCCGCTGTGGCGACCCCTGATTAATAAAGGGACTAAGCTGAAAAGAAAATACATGAATGGATGAATAAATGAAAAAGTCAAGACTGTGTGCCTCATGTTTTAAAAATGGAAAAATATTGTGGTTGATCGACCATAAAACAAGTACAAATGTATCAATTCAATTGTGTGTTAAGCTGCAGATGTATATTCACAATGTGCAAACACTAATGGTCTGTTTTGGGGTGGATTAAATGTACAAGACTAGCCTTACATGTCACTTTATAACATATGACATTCACCCAATGCCTCAAAGAACAGAAAAGAAAAAAAATTGAGGGCATAATTTAGGAGTACTGTATACCCACTTATCCAAGCACCAACTGAGAGAATCCTAAGCAATTTAAACCCTCTATTTCTCTCAGTCTATGCTGAGATATTTCCAGATGTTTACCCAGGAGCTCTATTAACACTTCAGGTCCTTTACTTATTGATTGTCATGTGAGATTTAAGGCCGGACTCGCTGGCGGAGGGTGTTATGACAGATCTGAGGGAGGACGCTTTGATAGGAATGAAATATAATTAAAGGTTTGATGCCACGTCGAAGATGAAATGTGCCTAGGTGAACTTTACTCTTGCGCTAAACGCAGACGAGATTGTTCATTCACTCTAAATTAAACTCATGCTAATCCATAAACGGTCGTGTCTGGTTCTCTCTATATGGCTGAGAAATGTACCCGTCCGACTGAGCTTAATATTATGCCAACACAAATACATTCAGCAAGAACACTCAACAGGAACTCGTTTTTTATAGTACATTCATTGATTTATTTTCTTTTCGGCTTAATCCCTTTATTAATCAGGGGTTGCCACAGCGGAATGAACCGCCAACTTATCCAGCATATGTTTTACGCAGTGGATGCCCTGCAACCCATCACTGGGAAACACCCATACACTCTCATTCACACACATACACTACGGACAATTTTAGCTTATTCACCTATATTCCTATAGAGTATATTGGAATATACCTATAGCGCATGTCTTTGGACTGTGGGGGAAAACGCAGCACCCGGAGGAAACCCAGGGCAACACGGGGAGAACATGTAAACTCCACACAGAAATGCCAACTGACCCAGCCGAGGCTCGAACCAGTGACCCGACAGCAATACCCACTGTACCAATATTCTAATATTAATTTAGTGTAACTTAACAAAAATTAAAATGACACAAAATTAATTAGAACGTTAAAATATTAGATTTAACTGTGTAAAGTTTCTTCCCTCAGACTATCAGGCTGATGAACACTTAACACTCCCCACACAAACTCTTTCACACCCCTCACTGCACACCATCAATATGTAGCATGCACTGCACTTGAACCAATCCATACTTAAAACAATACTGCAAAACAATACTGCCTACAGCTATGTGTGCACCTATTCATTGTACATATTGCTGTCAACACTGCCAATTTTACATTGTCCTGTTTTTTTGGAGTATGCTGTTGAATGTTGTTGTATTTTGCACTGTCTGCATTTTGCACTGTCTGTATTTTGCACTGTCTGGAGCCAGCACCTAAGCTTTTCACTCATCACAGCACACGTGCTGCTGATGATGTGACAATAAAAGTGATTTGATTTGATTTAATTAAACATAAAGCAAAGTGTTATTTAAATGTTAATTTCCTCAATTTTTACAATTTAATTGAGGAAAATTCTAATAGCATTTGGAAATAATTTAATAATATATATTTTTATTTAATTTAAATTTTATTTTGGATTAAATACAGTTGTACAATCTGGTAATTTATTAGTTAACAGCCAAATCATTTTAGTGTTATATAAATGCATATTTATGTTGATGGATCCCTGATAAAAATCGAGTTGCTTTAGATATTAATTGTTATGATCATCAACAGTGTTGCCCTAACAGTTTGCAGGAGAACAATCCCTGTCATTCTACTCAACTACATTCCCATAATGTCCTACACTCACACACCAGTTCCAGATCACCCCTTGATTACACACACAGAGAGTTGCAGATCCTCCTCACTGATTACTTGGAATATTAAAGCACCACAGACACAGCACCATTGTTTGCTCAGTATTGTTCCATGTTCTACTGCTCCTTGTTTTAGTGGTTCACTCTGTCTGATTTTTTATTCCTGGACTGTTTTTTGGATTGTGAAAGTTTTCTGCCTCCCCCAAACTTCGCCTGTTATAGTGACCACTCTCTGGATCATCTACATGCTAAAGCCTGTCCCCGTTTGACCCCTTTTCATAATAAAGCTCCATGTGGACCTCCAACTCTGTTACCTTTCAAGTCATTGTAACAATTAATATTATACATTTTTTTATTTAATTATTGTTTTGTTTTGGATTAAACACACTGATAATTTATTAGCTAACAGCCAAATTATTTTAATGTTAAATGCATCTTAATGTTGTCAAATCCCTGCTAAAAGTTGAGTTGCTTTAGATATTAATAACGTTTTTTTTTTTTTGTTGTTGTTGTTTACTCTAATATCAAGCTCGATTGCTCTTGTTTTTCACAAGTCACTCTGCAAGTCTCTCTTTCTCTGTCATTCTTCCTCAAAGCAACAGTGTTATTTCTGCTGTCAGTAAAGAGATGCTGTGTTTCTTAGCTTGGTAATAGTCTGTGCAAAGCTGAGCAGAGCGGTTTAAGGATGTTTCGTCCCACCCCAATGTCTCTCCAGAGCGCCTATCGATCTGTGACAATCTCCAATCTGCCCCCGGAGAGATTGAAGGCAATGATGGACTTTCTTAAAGTGCTTTGTTTTCTTCTGCTCCTCTCCTCCCCTCTGTCAGCTCTCATCACCAAACACCTGTCCACCTGTGTGTGTGTCTTGCATGCATGTGCGTGTGTGTATTTTAATTCACACTGAATCACCAAGACTTATGAAGAAGGGTTAGAAAAGAGCATTGGAGAGGGGAGCTGGAAGAACTGAATTTGAAGAATAAACGGTGCTTTTAAACCATGAAAAGAAATTAGCAACACACTGGCATGCCAATTTGATGGTTATTAATTATTATAAAATGTGAAATATTATTACAATTTTTAATAACTGTTTTCTATTTTAATTACTTTAAGGTGTAATTTATTTCTTTGATTATAAAGTTGCATTTTAGCAGCCATTCTTCAGTGTAAAGTGTTGATGATCCTTTAGAAACTATAATGTTAACATTAGTCTTGATAGTATACACAAAGAATAAGTATTCAATTAGGCTATCATGATTGTCAATGATGAGAGGCATACTTTATCATACACCTTCAAATTGTTTCCAGGTCGTTGATATGTTCCCAGCTGTGTAAGAAATTGGACAAAATTTTCATTTATACCTCTATATAAATAATTTATTTATATAAATGTCTCGGTAATTGTACGCTGCAAATGAAATTTACCTATGGGGACAAATAAAGTAAACTAACCAGACTTAAAGAGATAGTTCACTCAAAAATGAGAATTTCTCACTATTACTCACATTGAAGTGATTTAAAACTTTTAGAATTTTTTTTTCCTGTTAAATAAAAAAAGCAGATATTTTGAAGAATGTTGGAAGCGTAACCATTGACACCCATAGTAGGGGAAAATGAATGCTACACTCTAAACAATTTTTGTAAATTACACAGTATTTAACTGTAATATTAACTTTGTTTTACAGAAGAGTTATGCAGTGTTACTGTATTTTAAAACTGCATTATGAAAATTACTGTAAATTTTACAGTAAAGAAATGGTGTTACTGGCGAACTTATGCCAGTAAATTGCTATAGATTTTCTAGAAAAAATTGTAAACGGTGTATGGAAGTCAATTGCTACAAGTTTCCAACAATTTTTCAAAATATCTTATTTTGTGTTCAACAGAAGAAAATAAATGTTTAGAACAAAGTAAATGGTGAGATAATGATAACATTTTAATTTTTTGGTGAACTATCCCAAATTAAACTCTATTATTTGGATGATTTCCTATTAAATCTAGTAAACCTGAGAGACTGAACGGTACCTTAATTATGTCAGTTCTCACCATTCACATTCACCAGTAACTATTACTTCTAGCTCTATAAGCTTCTAATGTGCTGCTTATTAATAGTTATGAAGGTAGTAGTTGGGTTTATTGGCTAGGATTAAGGATGTAGTATAAGAACATGCTGAGTATGTACTTATTAATTACTAAAGAGCCAATATTTTAATTATAAGCATGTAATTAAGTAGGCAGCTACACTTTAATAGTGAGAAATGGTCCCTATGATAAAGTGTTATAAATGCTTCTGTTTACATTTAACAAGATCATTAAAATTCATTTATAATTTGTCATTTCTGTAGCTTGTTGTCCTGACTAAAACAGATGAATATCTGTTTCGGATCTCTCCTTGGGCCAAATATGTCACAAAAACACTGGATTCTGTCACTTATGACTGGACCCACTGGGACCCTCCACAACCATACCAGGTGAGTGTGTATGTTTCATGTGTTTCTTATTTAGGAACCTATTTGCTTTCAGAACTGCCTTAATTATTAATGGCGCAGATCCTTTTCAGAGATCTTGGTCTATGCTGTATATACTCTACATGTCACAGTAGATATCAAGCCTCTTTTTAGACCTGGCAGCCTGTTTTCTATCTTCTGTTGTCAAGTTTGGTGAAACTGTATGTATTGTACTCTCAAGGTCCTGTTCTTTGCTGCTGTTGTATGTTCAAAGATGTTCTTGTGCAGACCTCTGTTGTAACAATTTCTTTTTTAGTTACTGTTACCAATCTAACAGCTCAAACCTCTCTGGTCAGGCTCTTCTGATCTTCGGCTTCAACAAGACATTTTCATCCACAGAACATCTGCTCATTGGGTATTTCCTTTTTTTTTCAGAAAAGCCTGTAAAACCTAAAGATGGCTATGTGTGAAAATATCAATATATCAGCAGATTCTGAAAAAAATATCACCTCACTTGGTACATACGACCATACTACGTTAAGAGTTAACAGTATTTTAAAGCTAAACAATATTTAACAGTTATTTGAGAACACTTTGGAGAGTGTCAGACCAAGTCCCTAAACACAATTGTAGTCAATCACCAATAAGGGGCTTGTCTAGTAATAATAAAGTGGAAATATCAAAAAGGGGTCATGTAGGGTTATGTGCATGTTTTTGTGCTTTCAAATATCAACATTGTTTTAAAAAAATGGCTTAGTGCACCTTTAAATCTTCTCTAGATGCATTGAAGTTCAGACGTCATAGGTCATCTTGAACACATCTTCATACCCTACAGTATAGGACTTGCAAACACATTTAGTACCAAAATAGAATAGTTTAATAATAAGTCCTTGTTTCAATAACATAACAAATAATCTACAGCTTTGTAAGTCTTTATCCATAAAGTCTCAACAAGCAGTTTTGAAATTGTGTTATATTTTAGATTTTATCTTTATGCTGCCACTGTTTTACTATAAATATATGCGGTTCAGTTTGACCCAGGCATTTAGAGAGTATACAGATTTCCTACATATTTCTTGAATACTTTACCCACTTTACCCACATAAATCATATCTGTGTATGTTTCTCACACACAAGCACACGCTCTCAGAGGACTGTAACAGGTGAGGGCAGATGCTTTCTAAGCTGTCAGGAATGAGGTGTTGAGTTATGGTCTCTGGCATGATTTAACCTATTAGAGTCTGGTTGTATCCTCTAGAGGGTCAGCGGAGAACCGTACATCACACCAGTCATCATCTACTGTAAGCTGTCTCCAAGAACCAAGAGCTCCCAGTTTAACCTCACAAGCACACTTAAAAGATATTTATGTATTTATTTATTTATTTGTTTGTTTGTTTGTTTGTTTGTTTGTTTTATTTATTTATTTATTTTATTTATTTTATTTATTTATTTTTTTGCTGTGATGCAATGTCGTGTAAGTGTGTGAGGAATATTTTAATGATCTAAATAATATATTTCTTATAAAAGATACTATTGTGAAATGAAAAGCATATATGGATGCTTAAGGCTTTGTTTATGCTTATGAATTTGCATTATGGGACCTTAATCTCTGCTCTGACAACTTTTGATGTGGACCATTTGTATTGACATTAGTAAGGCAAGGCAAGGCAAGTTTATTTATATAGCACATTCCATACACAGTGGCAATTCAATTAGTAGTTTGAATCAACATATTGTAAAAGAAATTATATATATTCAATTCAATTCATCTTTATTTCTATAGCGCTTTTACAATGTAGATTGTGTCAAAGCAGCTTAACATAGAAGTTTACAGCTTTAATAAATTGAAATTGAATCTGTGTCAGTCCAGTTTTCAGTAGTTTATTTCAATGTGGTTTAATTTTCACTGCTGAAAGTCCAAACACTGAAGAGCAAATCCATCGACGTGCATCTCCACAAATCCCAAACCGAGCAAGCCAGCTTTTTAAAATTAAACTTTTAAAAATTAAAAATCTGTTGGAGGAAAGATTAAGGTCCCATAATGCACTCCAAAATGCATTAGAAATAGAAATAAAACATAAACTGCAAAATATAAAAACTGCAGATTTATCAGTATTTTTTTCACACATTTACACTATGTTAATGTGAGATTACTAACATTAGTCATGCTTCTCTTACTTACCTAAAAGCAGAAGCTATTACAAACACAACAATTGCAATAAAAAAAATAAAAAAAAATTGGTGAGTTAAAAACATTGTTTCTTCAACTATGAATAAGCATAAGCATTTATACATTTTTATTGATCTTCTAAATATTGGTTTGATTGCGTGGATCTCGCCTGAGTTTAACTCACACATGCCGGTTTTTGGTTCTGAACCCTATTTGCATCGTCACAATGACAGCTGTTTTTCACATAAATTCATCACAAGAGGAGACATAAAATGGTCTAGTTTGATACGTTATACTTTGAAAACATCATTTCGGATTTAACTGAATTACACTTGGGCCCATTTATTACGAATGTAATGCAAATATTCAAATAAAGGAGAAGAGAGTTGCTTTCTGCTGAAGTTAAGCAAAAATTTTGACCATCATTCCCTATGCTTTCAGTGTGTCAGTTATGCAAAAATAAAAGTAACCTGTAAAATATGTAGGTCTGTACAACAAAAAAAAAAAACATAATCCTTATTTCCCTTTCGCTTTTTCTTGTTCACTCAACTTTTGAAAACATATATATATATATATATATATATATATATATATATATATATATATATATATATATATATATATATATATATATATATATATATATATTAATAAATGCAATGTTTGGCCAATAAATATGTGATAGTGGTTAACGTCCATGATTTTGTATGATTGTGTGTACATTAGTAGTTAACACATAATTGTATCATTTATTGTAAATATACACATTATCAAATCTAAATCAGAATCAAAATCAGAAAGAGCTTTATTGCCAGGTATGTTCACACATACGAGGAATTTTTTTTCGTGACAGAGCTTCTACAGTGCAACAGGATAACAGAGACAGGACAAAAAACAGATAATAAATATATTAAAAAAAAAAATAGAAGTAAGTAGTGAGTGCTTCAACCTAAAGCCTTCAACCTTTCTCTATGGCACTGAAACTTACAGTAAAGATGTTTCAACCCATGTCTAATTAATACTCAACTGCTGCTGGATAATCTGCATCAGATGGGAGGGGCTTAATGAAATGTAAACAATAATGATAAAAGACCCCAGCACCATAGGAGACCATTGCTAAAAAAGCACTTGTTTGTGAAAAAAACAAAAACATAAATTTTTTGTGGGGTGGAGGTAGTTTATGATTGAAGTCAAAGCAGGAGGGAATGTTTGCAGGACCGTGGTGTTCTTCAGACGAGCATGTGGCCTTCCTGTGGCTCTTGATCATTTATCTTTGGTAGCCATTAGCATCTCTGAAGCACTCTGCTCTTACGGCGACCCTTCTTCCGTGTTAGTAATGACACTCAAAAACGCCTCCTCTTAAGTGGCCCGCCACATTAAACAGCCAATTTAATCGGAGGCTATTCAACAATTGCTTTCACCCTCTTGATGTCTTCATTTCACAGAAGAACCATTTGCAAAAAGGCTTTGATATGGGCGGTTCTTCCATGGTGACAATGAGACATACTTTCCTTTGATATCTATTCATGGCATCAGACATTCATACAGCGGCTGTGGTCAATGGCATCATGCTCATAATCAAGTTTTTTCTAGAGGAGATGAATTGGTGACACAATGTCGTCTGACAGTTATGGCGGTTGCTGCATGATTAAAGGCAGAGAATATTGCTTTTTGCTTTCTGGAAATGGCTTCATTTTCAGGGAGATACAATTGGTTTAGGTTTCCTTTTTTGCATTTTGCTTCTTTGTGTCTAGTTATGCAATTGCATGTTATGTCTGGCAAAAAGGATGAAAGATTGCCGAAGTCAAACTAATGTTATGTTTAAATTATATTGTGTTCAGCATTTTTAAAAATGTATTAATTCATTTTCCTTCAGCCCTGTTCCTGATTAAAAGGGTGTCACCACAGCAGAATGAACCACTAACTATTCCAGCATATGTTTTACATAGCGAATGTCCTTCCAGCTGCAACCAAGTACTGGGAAACACCATACACTTCCATTTTTTTTACACACTTATGGACCTTTTTCTACGCTGTGGCATGAAGGACGCAATATTGACCAGTGCTTCCAGTAGGCTGCTTAGAACTTCCGTTAAGAATTGTCATCAGCCAAAGCAGCATTTCTTAACTGGGTGTCAATACTGTTTTCAGTGGTTTATGGAGTGTTTTTGTGATCCAAACTTTCATTTTGAAAGAAAGACGTGTTAAAGCTGTTATGCTTCTGTCAGATGCGGTTCAAGCACGAGATAAAAACGTTTTCCTTTGCATATTAATGATATGGCTGCACGGTGGCACAGTGGGTAGCACGTTTGCCTCACAGCAAGAAGGTCGCTGGTTTGAACCTCTGCTGGGTCAGTTGCCGTTTCTGTGTTGAGTTTGCATGTTCTCCCCGTGTACATGTGGGTTTCCTCCAGGTGCTCCGGTTTCTCCCACAAGCCCAAAGACATGCAGTACAGGTGAATTGGGTTGGCTAAATTGTCCATAGTGTATGGGTGTGTATGGATGTTTCCCAATGATGGGTTGCAGCTGGAAGGGCATCTGCTGCGTAAAATACATGCTGGGTAAGTTGGCGGCTCATACTGCTTTGGCCACCCCAGATTAATAAAGGGACTAAGCCGAAAAGTGAAAAAAAATGAAGGAATGAGTATTAATGACATTAAACTAGCAGATATTAAAGCCATACAATTTTCAATAAATACCAATAAAGGTCAGTTACTGCTACTATTCTGGCTGATTTGCATGTTGATATTCTAATTGGGAGCAGTTATGTTTCAGTTAGTTAGTTTGTGTTGTGTCTTTTTGTTATGTCTTTGTATTTTCACTTTGTGACTCTTATTCAATCAGTGTGTTAGTGGGACAGTACAGTAGGGTATGTGTGTGTCAAACATTTTGGTGATTTACATTTGTTTGGGTTGGTTATATATTTGAAAGAAATAGAAAATTTAGCGATGACTTTAGCGATGACGAGCCTTAATTAAAACGGCACAAGATGCCGTCGGACAATGAGGGAAAAATACCTTGCAGCAGTTGTTTTCAATCCCATTAGATTGCATTTTTTTTAAATAATCAGTCCAGTAGGTGGTGCTGGTCAACAGGAGTATTAGTTCAAAGACATTAAACGTAAGTAAAATAGATTAAAACTATCATTTCAAAGCTGACCGAATACACATTAGCTGCCGACCGGAAGATTGAAGCATCATCCTTGCGCATACATGCAAAGCATAATGGGTAATTTTGCATTCTAAGAAAAAGGTCTATACATTACGGCCAATTTTATTTACCCAATTCACTTATAGTGCATGTCTTTGGACGGTTGGGGAAACCGGAGAACTTAAAGGAAACTCACGCCATCAAGGGGAGAACATGCAAACTCCACACAGAACTGCCAACTGGTCCAGCCGGGACTCGAACCAGCAACCTTCTTGCAGTGAGGCGACTGTGCTAACCACTGAGCCACCGTGCTGGCCCATTTTTTTAAATGTGAAATGTCATTTTTTTTTTTTTTTGGTTAAATTATATGCAGTAAAATAAGTTTATCAGGCTAATCTTATGTCTTTATTTAATGAGAAAATCCACATTACAGTATGTTATATATCTTATTCAAAAATAATTCTAATTTAATAATATTAATATGAGGGCGAATTTGAAACATTATGATGTGCATTTGCAGTGGCATAATTTCAATATGTTTCAACATTCTATATCTGTCCAGAGTATTTTTTTCTGCCAAGATCATGGATATAGTTTGCTCTAAGTTGTATTCTCTACATTGTCAAACTTCAAACTCTTGCCTTAGACTGAGAACTTTAGTCTCCATTGTATTGTTGCAATCGTTCAGTGAAGTCAAATATTTGTGTCGTGTTGTGTTGCGTCAGGATCTTAGAGGTAACCCAGATGCTCAGCCAAACCTTCTAGCAAAATATCTCATCAAAGTCCACTGAAGAAGAGTGAAATGATATCTGGGCACTTTCTTACTCTCTCTCTAACCTTTCTTCTCTTTCTCTCTCCTAGTTCCAGCACCCCAGACCCCCTCGGCCCAGCAGTCTTCGTATCTACGAGGCCCACGTGGGCATCAGTTCGCCTGAGGAAAAAATTGCCTCGTACAAAAACTTCACCCGAGATGTGCTTCCTCGCATTAAGGATCTCGGTGAGTGATGAAATCTACCGAAACACTGGCAAAACACACGTCAAAATGATACAAACCAAGCTTTTCGAGGGCCAGTCTATAACCCTGAGCTCCTGGGCCAAAAGAAATCAATGGCCTTTAAAAGCCAAACTTACTGCTGATCAAAGAACTTATCTGATTTTGCTCTCATTGATTTGAAAGACGTACAGTTAACTATGACATACTGAGAATGTTTTGGTCCATTATATAAAGCGCTTGTGTTTATCTTATTTATTTTTTATCACACTAGCAGGCAGCAAAGGAAGATTAGTAAAAGGTTTCGGACATCATTGCTTTAGAAACACGAGGGTCAGTGGCTTTAGAAAAGTATTCAGTATTCTATTTGATTTAAAGGGGTGGTCCGGAGTGTTTTTTAAAGGCTTGGTTGTGTTAATAAGATGCAAAGGAATGTGTGCTCATGCTTCCTTTGAAAAAAAAAAATCACGTTATTTTTTTATTTATCTTACTTTGATTAAATACAGCTACACTGCTAATATTAAAACAACTGTCATATTTCCTAGTTCCTCTGAAAGGCCCATCCTCAAGAGCAGGGGTGGGCAAACTCGGTCCTGGAGGGCCGGTGTCCTGCACAGTTTAGCTTCAACTCTAATCAAACACACCTGCTTATAGATTTCTAGTGATCTTGAAAACACTGATTAGCATGTTCAGGTGGGTTTGAGTAGTGTTGGAGCTAAACTGTGCAGGACACCGGCCCTCCAGGACCGAGTTTGCCCACCCCTGCTCAAGAGGTTCTGATTGGTCAGCTAACATAATGTGCTGTTATTGTTATTGTCACACCCCTATAAGCACATGCTTTTGTGCTGTGTAAACTGCAGTCAGAGTAGCTGTTAGCTGTATCACTTTGAGCCTGAATCAGAGAGATAATGACAGAGAGCACACAGCTGAACCTCACACCTGCTCCCGAAAATAAAATCTGACAAGTGTCCTTTACATATATTCAGAACAAGCATGTGTAAGTAATATGAAATGTTCACATATCTTTTGTGAGAACGCAGGGAAAGCGGCCGCATAGAGAGAGACTGCACGTGCTGCTGAAGATTGTGGGTGTTTACAGGGGTTTGATGGATAAATATGATTTTGTAGCTAAATTGTTAACAGTGCCAAACAGCATTTCCCGTTGTCCCGTCCTTGCTACAACACACTGTTAATGCTAGAAACTGTGCATGTAATAGATAAATTTTAACAAATAAAATACTTACAGGTTGTAGCTCATAATGCACAGCTTTGTCTGTTATGGTTGGAGCTACTCTTTCTTTGAGGAGTTTTAACTGAATCCAGCACTGAACTGGGAGAGATTCTGGAAGCTGTCCTTTGTCAAATGCTTGCTATATAATTTTTATAATTCTCTGGAACATAATTGTAATTAAATTGTAAGCACTTCTGTCTTTGTGTCATGTCCTCTGGAAGCCCAAATGCAGAAACAGTTCAAACTCTGTGGAAATAGCAGCGTTTAGACGCCATTTTGGCTGTCTTTGCTATAACATTATAGTGCCTTTTTTTGTAGTCCCCAAACTTCGTTCGCTGTAGGCTTTGCTAAGTTAACTCTGTAAAACCCAATGTCTCCCTTTGCATTGAACTTTGAACTTTTTTTAAAGTTTAAAATACGATACCATAGTGGACCACCTCTTTAATGTTCTGTTAGATTAGAGTCATTGCATATAATTAGACTCAATTCCAAGAACGCAGAAAATGGACTTGTGTTCTTGTGAAGACCGGTCTTGCCAGGTCACATCGGAAGAACATACTCAGGAGACCATGAGAACGGAGAACGCATCCTGTGAGACATGAGATGTTGCGTTCTTCCTGATCATCACGTGACTTTCATGCATTTTTAACAGTAAATTATATATACATTACTGAATTCATACAGCGATTTATTGTTTTTCCCCTTTTTGCAACATATACTATGCATAAAGACTATACAAATATACTTTGCACAATACAAATAAAATTTTAAACTGAATTTCAACAAATAAACACCTTTAATGTGTTGCCTTCATTAAGTTTTTCATGGTAATGTTTACTTTCACCGTGTCATTTAGGGAAACTTTTGACTGGTAAATAAGTTATATTTCTAAACTTTAATAATAAAACTATATAAAATGCGCTTTCCACCTCCAGTCGCAATGATTTCTGTGACTTTTAGAGCAAGTTCGGTGCTCAAGTCTGCATCAGTGCGTCCTCGATAACAAGAACACATCTGGGAACTTTCACGCGTCCTTCGTTCTTGCGATCTTTAGCTTTGGAACTGAACTTTGGAAGATGATGATGACGTTACACGAGAACACGAGGATGCAAAAACGCTAAAGAACGCATATTGAGAAACAGCCAGAAAGAAATTCACTCAGATATTTGTGAACAAACTTAATGGGATAGCTCACCTAAAAATAAAAAATAAAAACTCATCATTTGCTTTCCTTTATGTGGTTATAGGGTAGGATAGGATAGGATAGGATAGGATAGGATAGGTATAGGACAGGATAGGATAGGATAGGATAGGTATAGGATAGGATAGGATAGGATAGGATAGGATAGGATAGGATAGGATAGGATAGGATAGGATAGGATAGGATAGGATAGACTTTATTTCTCCCCGAGAGGAAATTTGTCTTGGGCGAAAAGGTGCTACAACATTGCTCTAAACTGACAATAAAAATAAATAAAACAAAACAATTAAGAACAGACAATTAAGATCATACATTGTTTACAGAATAAGACTGTATGTAAGTATTAATATATAAAGCACAGAACCCAGTCAGGTGCTAACGTACTACAGGAACAGTGTTATTGGTATTGGAGTTCAACAGTTTTATCGAGGTAGGAACAAACGAAAGCTTCAGTCTATTAGTTTTACACATTGGCATTCGTTCACAGGCTTTGCTAAGTTACCTCTGTAAAAGCCAATGTCTCCCTTTGCACCACGAGTTTCTTTCTTGTTGAACACAAAATATTATATTTTGAAAAACCCTGGTTTTTGGCACCCTATGGACTCCCATAAATCAACATTTATCAAAATATCTTGAACACAATGGAAAGAAACTAAATTAGGGTTTGTGCAATTGAATACTGACAAAATACTGACTGAATTGTCATTCTGTCAAATCTGAAGCAAAAAGTCTAAAGACCTTTTTAAGGGGATTTGGCTTGAAGGAAAAGTGCAAATAGTGAGAATTTTTTTCCCTGTCTGCTTATCAAAAGATCAAATCTGACTTGATGCTTCTGACATATAAACACGCATATCAACCCAAAAGCTTTATTTAACATGTATGTAAATGTTAAATTTCTAAAACAAACTTGCTACATACATTTTAAATACTCTCATGTCATCAATCTGTTAATAATTTACACACAATTTGGTCTTTTTATTTAAAATTTTGTCATTTTCATTTTGTATGATAATGCTCTGCCTTCTTTGCATCCTCTAAGAACGTATATAGTATCATACTGTATTAGCTCAAGAAATGGTCTTGGAAGCTATGAAAAAAAGATTATGTATGGAGAGAGACACAAATGAAGCAAACGTGTACAGGCGACAAGCAGTTCCACATGGAATATCATGCTAACTGTCGCAAGCGGAACTGTTAAGTTTAGTTAGCAGATGTGAGAACAGCTGCCGCCTCGAGTGATTCCATTACTGCACGGAGAGCCGTTTCCCATGATTGTTCCCTTACAGAGCTTTTGACATGGAAGCCTGTGAGGAAGCCAGCCTACAATTACAATGTCAGAAGGCTCCAAATGAGGTTTTGGGAGCTGTGGGGATTACAGAAGGTACCTTAAACATTAGTGTTCATTGCATCGGTGTGATCCATAAAACATAACCTTCTGTTGTTTGTTTTCTCGAGGGCTGAAGCGTTAACCTTTGCCTGGAGCAAATCTGTTTGTAAGCTGAGAGTTAGTTAGCGTAAAATTATTTTTCACCCCTTAAATGGGTGCTAAAATACTGAGTCGTTGTGCTGGCTTTGATTGCGCTTGCTCATGATCGGCCCTCTCCCCGAGGTTCTGTGCTCAGTTAATGTTCTCCTCGACTTTCCACAAAGCAACAAAAGAAAAGCTGCATTTTTCCTCCTAATGGAAGAGCTTTTATGCACTAGCTTTAGAAGTGGGGGTGAAATAAATTTGGCTTTGAAGGCCGAACTGTCCACAGTATCTGAATAATGGATAGACAGATACATGGAATGGATGATTGATTTGATTGATTGTTTGATTGGATTGATTGATTGATTGATTGATTGATTGATTGATTGATTGATTGATTGATTGATTGATTGATTGATTGATTGATTGATTGATTGATTGGATGGAAAATATCTTGATAAATTGATGCATGAAAGGAGGCAAAAATAAGTTGAAAGCAAGTGAAAAAATGATAAATAAATGGGTATTTAAAAATAGGTGGATGCATGGATGGATGGATCAATAGATGTATCGATGGATGGATGGAAAATATGTTGGTAGATTGATACATTGATGGATGAAAAAAGGTTGAAAAAAAGAGAATGGGTTAATGGATGGATAGATGAATGTATGGAAAATAGGTTGATGATGGATGGATGGATGGATGGATGGATGGATGGATGAAGAAATAAGCATAAAGGGTTTATTGGATGCATGGGAAAATTATACATTAATGGGTGCATTAAAAAAATATTTAGATACATGGATCAATAGAAAATAGGTTGATGGATGGATGGATGGTTGGAAAAACAGGTTGAAAACAAGTGGATTGATGTATGCATGGAAAAATTATAAATGAATGGATACATAAAAACAGGTACATGGATACTTGGATGGATGAATGGAAAATTGGTTGATGAATTAGATGGATTTATGGATTGATGCATGGATGGAAAATATGTTGATAAATTATTGCCTGAATGGATGACAAAATAGTTTGAAAACAAGTGAATGGTTTGATGTATGGATGGATGTAAAAATAGAAAAAAATGGAATAAAAATGGGAATGCATGGATGGATGAATGTAAAAAATTAAACAAAGGAATGGGTTGGATATATGGATGGATAGATGGATGGAAAGGTGGAAAGTATGTTGATAAATTGATGCATGGATGGATGACTATAAAAAAAGTTGAAACAAAGGAATGGGTTAGATGAATGGATGGATGGATGAATAGATGGATAAACAGGAAAAACTATAAATAAATGACATAAAAAGGTTGTTAAAAACCAAAACATTTTTCAAATAATTACAAAAATGACAAATAACAGGCTCAATTAAATTTCCATATGTTGCCCTCTAAATCTTGTATTATTTTAAAATATATTTCTATTGTAAAAAATGTAATCAAAGTCACAAACAGTAAGTGATTGACAGAGTGAATTTGAAGATTTCACAAATGAAAGAAATGCATTGAAAGCAATTTTTTTTTGGCTGCTTTTTATATTATTATACGTTGCATATGACCTTCCCTTGAGTTATCAGGATTTTTTGTTGTTGTGTAGTGCATGATAAAATGTTGCTTGACAGGTCTGATGTTTAAATCCATTGATAAGAGATTTTGTGGTGGAGGAAGGACTGAGTCAGATGAACGGAGCACAAAAGCATCCTTTGTTCTGCGGTTTAATCAACATCCACATGAAGAAGTGCAGTCAAAAAGTTGATTGACAAACAAAAGGAGCTAAACACAAGAATCACAGAAGCAGAAGAAGGCAAGGCTTGCTTATTTAACGCTATGCTGGGCTGGCATATGGTTACTTTCTCAGATGATTCAGGTACAGTCACGACTAATGCAAAATAGTGACACGTATTTAAAACAAAAAAAGTTTTTTGAAAGAGGGTTTGACAGGTTTTTTAGGGTGAATTTTAATTTAATTTTAAATGAAAGAGAAACAGTAATATTGTGGAATAGTATTAATATATGTAATTGAAATAATAATAAAAAATCTTTTAAAAACATTTAAATGTATTTCAGAATGTATTTTTTAATTCTATGCTAAATTTACAGAAATCTTTCCTTCTGTCTTCAGTGTCACATTATCTCTCAGAAATCAATATGCTGACTTACTGTAAATATCAAGAAACATTTAAAAGAGAAAACAGCAGTCATTGCATTTGGGAACAGAGATGGGGTTCTCAAGGTGAATGCGTACCTTGGCTCTAAGGACCAAACAACAAAAAATAAGGTCAAGTATCTTGGTGTGATTCTGGAGTCTGATATGAGTTTGAGTAGTCATGTCAAAGCAGTAACTAAATCAACATAATATCAATTTAAAAAACATTGCAAGAATTAGATGCTTTGTTTCCAGAGAGGACTTGCTCATGCTTTTATCAGCAGCAGAGTGGATTACTGTAACAGCCTCCTCATTGGTCATCCCAAAAGACAGTTACAGCTCATCCAGAACGCTGCGGCCAGGATTCTGACCCGAACCAGAAAATCAGAGCGCATCACATCTGTCCTCAGGTCTTTACACTGGCCAGTTACATTCAGAATAGATTTTAAAGTATTACTTAGTCTGTAAATCACTAAATGGCCTAGAGTTAGGGTTAGAAATATTACAGATATGCTCACTGGATACAAACCTAACAGATCCCTCAGTTCTATAGGTTCATATAAACTAGATACTCCAAGAGTTCAGTCAAAGCAGGGTGAATCCGCCTTCAGCTACTGAGCCCCCCGCTGCTGGAATCAACTTCCAGAAATGATCAGATGTGCTCCAACATTAGGCACATTCTAATCAAGAATTAAAACACATCTGTTTAGCTGTGCCTTTACCGAATGAGCACTTTGCTACATCCAACAGATCGCACTACTATGTCTTTCTTTTCTTTTTAATCTTTTTATAACCTGTTTTAACACATTTTAATTTGTTTTAATCACTGTTTCTTATTTGTTTGTTTTTTTTCTTATACACTTGTCTCTTTTATTCCTGTTTATGTAAAGCACTTTGAATTGCCATTGTGTATGAAATGTGCTATATAAATAAACTTGCCTTACCTTAAATCATGATACTTTCTATGACTTTGTAGAAAATTCAGAAGGAAAACATTTATTTTCAAATATAAATCTTTAGAAATCTTTCCATCTTATCGAATTGAGGCAAATTTATGAAATAAATAAATAAAGCAAACAAACAAAGTTTAAGTTTGTGAAACAAATATTTATTGGCACTAAAACTCCTCCTTAGGTAATGCAAGAGCGTCCCTACCCCTCTCTCTCTCACTTCGCTTGCTGTCTGAAATACTGTCCTATCAACTTAATAAAGGCAAAAAGGCCAAAAATAAATCTTAAATATATATTGTATTATATTTGGGTGACAAACTTGAACATCTTTTCTGTAAATGTTCAGTCATAAAAGATCACAGATGTTGCTCAAAGCAGCTGTGTTGAATTTAAATGCATTTATGCTCTCCACTGACTAATGCTTGTTGTTACACTGTTTTTCTAACTAGTTTAGTTTGCCTCGACCCACAGCAGTTTATGCAATAATTTGATGTCTTTGCAGAATTGCCTTTGTTTGAAAAAAGACTCTTAACAGTGTCAAAAGAATAACCTTTGCTGGGGACATGGTAGAGCAAGGTTGAGTAAACTGAAATTGAAAACAGCTTTTTAGTAATTACTGTTTAACCTCTTTGTCTTTAGTTCTCTGTCCAAGATTAATTACACTACACAACACACGATTGTAAAGAATAATACAATTCGGATAGAACAGCAGCCTATTAGTTCTGTTAAATTATCCTTTAATTTGACTGGTATTCTATAAAAATACCAGCTGAACTGGTCAAATGATCATATCAGAGCACATGTAGAGTAGCTGTGGAGAAACTCTGTCCACTGTCAATTCTCATTCAGGTCCTGGTGTGTGAAAGAGTGTTGACTGTATTTTTCCCACTGAGTTTTCCACAGGTTTAGTTGTTGGCGGATGTAGTTTACAGGAGCCACTCAGCAGTGGTTCTGAGCTTCAGGACTGTTGGATGGACATCTTGGCTGAGAAACAAATCCTGAAACCACTGGAAGTTTCAGAAATTTCTTTATAAAAAGTCCATCATTACACTTTTTTTATCACAAGCTTATTATTCACAGAAAGTGTTTACACTCTTCATGTATTCTTTTCATGAAAATAACAAGTTAATTGTAATTTATCATGCTGGCGTTTAGCCATTGAAGATTCGGATCGTGTTGCAGTTGACATTTAAACCTATGCTTTGGTTTCGCTCATTTTTAATTACGTTTTATTCATTTACATTTTCCAGTGTGGAAGTGGCAGCACTTGAAATTAATCCACATTGTTAAGATAACAACTTACAGCAAGATTATGCCTTAGATGTGTGTCCACTTTGAAGATATTGTTTTGTTGTAGGTCTTTTGATTCTAAAATTGATTTCAAAGGTTTTTTTCTTTTCCTTTGTCTTTTAATCTCAGGATACAACTGTGTCCAGCTCATGGCAATCATGGAACATGCCTACTATGCCAGCTTTGGCTACCAAGTCACCAACTTCTTTGCTGCTTCCAGGTACATTCAAAGTTGTGCATTTGTCAGATTTTTTTTTTTTTTTATCTAAACTGATTTCCATTGCATTTAACCCTTTGACATGTACACTCACTCTAGTGTGATCAGTCTTGGTTGGTCCCTGGAGCATACAATCCCACCAGTGGGATTGGAAAGTTCAGGTTGTCACATGATCAGCTGCTGAATTCAAATCTGCTTTGCCATTATGGCTCGTGTTAAACCCATAGACTGTAAAATATATGGACGTAGTATCCGTGACGTCACCCATAGATTTCTGAACACTGCAAAAGAAGCTACAAGTAGGCGCGGCCAACCGTCGCCATTTTGTTCGCGCGTCATCGCACCCACGGCGGGATACCAAACAAGGGCAAAGAGGCGGAGAGTGAGCGGAGCTACAGACACCTGCTGGCACTTTGCTTAGACCTGGCAGACAGACTTTACTTTGGGAGAAACGCTTGATACTTTATTACCTGCGACTCGTTTGTGTTCTGACCACATGTGCTTGGTTGTACACTATATCAATAAAGTGTTTAGACTTTTAAAAACACTGCTGTAACACATTGAGCCACTAAACATTGTTCCTATGATGTTTTTCTACAGGAGGAAAATGCAAATGACTTCCAAACACTTCAATTATAGTCTATGTTAGTAAATGCAAGACTATTGATGAACTCCAGCATAACACTGTATGATAACGCTTCAGATGACTGTTCTAGAGCCTACAGCTAATCAATCTGTCACACTGTCACATTCTGAAGTGCTTTACGGGTCTAAAAAAAATATTAATGATAAATGATCTTATATAAAGCAAATACACTTATAGAGATGGTATACAAGTATATAACTTTACTCACCAGGGAAACGGAGGCCACGTGAATGGTTTGTGAGCACAATTATGTGCACACAGCATCCCATATCATCTGATAATTGTAAGAAATAAGTCCAAAAGGCAGCTGACTGTGTAAAGCCACATAAAACAACACAAAAATACGTCGAATATGCCGAGATCAGTGGCTAATCTGCCCGATTCAGCTGAGGTAAAGTGACGGCGACCAGCGAGACCTAGCTGTCACTCAAGTGGCCACGCCCTTAATTATGCAAACTTAATATAACCTAATATAAAGGAAATGGATGAGTTATAAAAATATTCACCCCCTCACAGTTGTCATGGAGGGTAATAATAGCTATATGAACCAAAATCGTTCTTTGTACCAGGCTGTAAACACCTTTTTTTCTGCTGTAAAGGTTGGCCATTCTAACAGTGGGCTCAATTGCAATTTGCTCTATCATGGAGCCAGGACTAGCGGAATTTTGATGAATTGCAGTTTCAGTTACTTCCGTATTGGCTTCCTGAGGGAGAGCGGGAGGTTGCTGCTTGGTTAAACCAGATAACGATGCACCTGTAGCAAATCCCAATTTATCAGTGTTTATATACAAATAGTTTAATTACCCAAGTTTATTTTTGTTTCAGACATTTAAATCCACATGAAAGATATGATTTGTGATTTGTAAAATACATGAAGATGCAAATCTATGCAGATATAACTATTATTTTTAAACATAATCAGATGTTTTGCTTTATAAACATTTACTCACATCAGATACACACTGTTTAGGTTACTAGAAATGTTAGCCAGTTAAACAATCACTTACTTTCAATGTATTTCAAGTGTATTTCTGAAGAGCAGACTAACATGGCAACCTGCATCAACCACCATAGATCCACAAATATGATGACTATTAAGCTATTCAATTGACAAAATGCATGTTTTTACACATATTTGAGAATTGCAATATAAGATGTTTTCCATTATAATTAGGAAGAGGTGGCACAGTGGCTCAGTCACAGCAGGAAGTTTGCTGGTTCGAGTCCCGACTGAGCCATGAGGCATTCTGTGTGGAGTTTGCATGTTTTCTTAGCGTTCATGTGGGTTTTCTCCACAGTCCAGAGACATATGGTATGAATTGGATGAAGTGAATTGTCCATAGCATGCGTGTGAATGAGAGAGTGTATGGGTGTTTCTACTGCTGAGCTGTGGCTGGTTATTGGTGGGTCATTCCACTGTGGCTACCCAGAAAAATCAGGCACTAAGCCAAAGGAAAGTGACTAAGCGAGTAATTAGGAAGTTGTTACTAATAGAAGATAAAGGAAAAAAAAGATTTATAAGGATAAATCATTAAGGCTGTGGTGTGATGCGTAATACATTCTAAATATCACACGTTATTATACTAACACATGAGGGTCAACGGGAGCATTTAAAAACTTACAATGTGTATGACCGATGCTAGTGGCTATGTTCTTTAGCCTCCTTAGTAGAGCAACCAACTCCCATGCGGAAAGTTGCCAGTTTATGCATTCTATAAGAGTGGAATCCATAACCTTAGTGGTGCTAGCAAGCTTTACAGAATACTAAGTACTCTCCTAAACCAAAGTTTTACATTGACAAATGGAAAAACATTTCCCTCTTCATACTGTCAGATTACAGCTCTAATATTGTTGGTTGGTTGGATGGTAGTTGTGTACCTACCTAAACCTTGTTGCAGGTCAGGTGCGCCACTTGTTTCCACTTGTGTTTCCTAGTGGAAGTGGTCTCTTTCAGCAGGATGATGCACCACACTTCACACATTGTTTAGAAATGGTTTGACGAACATGATGAAGAATTCAAGGTGTTGCTGTGTCTAACAGATTCCACAAATCCAATTGAGCATAGGTGGGAAGTGCGGGACTGACAAGTTTGATCTGAAAAGGTTCCAAACTATTTGACTTTAACGATGTTCAGTACCACAAAAGTTTTGCTGCCAGTTACCACAAGAGACGTACCCTTGGGTAGAGTCCATGACTTGGCAGGTTGTTTTGACAGCACAAAGAGGACCAATAGTATATGAGCTGGTGGTCATAATGCTTGGACTGTTCATTGCAAACATTTGTTGGTTGAGTGGTTTAGTGGAAATTGAACTGCACCGTAAAACCTAATGTTGTCTTAACTTAAACAATTAAGTTGACTGAACATAACTTAAAATTTAGCATTTTGGTTCTATCACTTAAAATATGAGTTAATTTTACTTATGTACCATGAACATGCATGAACTTAAGATTTCAAGTGTAGTGAGCTCAAAACCATAATTATTCCTTTGAAAAAAATAGGTCATTTTCACAAATGTAGTCTTGACTGTAAAATTCTAATATGTGTAACCTTTAAGTGCAAGGTCAATATATATATATATGTGTGTGTGTGTGTGTGTGTGTGTGTGTGTGTGTGTGTATATATATATATATATATATATATATGTGTGTGTGTGTGTGTGTGTGTGTGTATATATATATATATATATATATATATATATATATATATATATATATATATATATATATATATATATATATATATATATATATATATATATATACTGTACTTAAGTAGATTGTACTTGCATTGTTCAGTTCATCAAACTTAGTTTGATGAACTGAACAATTTAAGTATAGTCCACAAAACCGGCAAGTAAAATAAACTTAAATATGCAAGTTTTGGGAGACTCTATTACTCAATTAAATTGAGGCAACGAGTTTACTCAATTAATATAGTTCAGTCAACTTATTAGGCTTTTCAGTGTGGGCCAGAAGGTTGTGTATACAAATTCCCCATCAGCTAAATACTGTGTATTTATGCAGGGAAGCTACAAATTTGCTGAAATCATGAGTACAAAGCCTTTGTCTTCAAAACAATGCAAAGAAGAATAAAACACAGTCTGCTATACAGGATGCAATTACATTTCCCTCTTGAAGCTGTCGGACCACTAACAGCCTTAAAGTTGCTAGGGCAGTTATGGATTGTATTTTTAAGGATGAAGGTTAACGTCTACGTCCCGAAAGAAATTATTTTCACCTCGGGACTTCAGATCCAGTTGTTCCGGATGTGGCTACAACATGCACTTCTCCTTCACCAAAACGCATTAGCATGCTGTGCCCTGGTCACATTTTATTTATTAGCGTTATATCTACAAGGCCTGGTAGACTGAGCGTGTGACAGTATCTAAATGCTTTTCATTTTCCTTTAGAGCTCAGAGTTTGGTGGGGTTGTCTCTCAGCCCGTGCAGCAGTAATTCCAGTCTTTAAATCAGGATGAGGTCCTCTGTCAAGGGCAGTAATCTTACTGTAAACACATTTGCCGCTAATCCCCAAATAGAAGAAAGCTCTGATAAATAACAATAGTAAAAAAAAAAACAGAATCGGGTCTCCAAAATAAATAAACTCTCATGAAAGAAAATTGCGTCTTTGAATGTGGGGAGTGAGCAACTCCCTCAACCTAATAAGATATGACAGAGTCATTGGGAATCTTTATTTGGCTTTGGCTGGCTGAGGCGGCCAGCACTGGTGGACCAGTCCAGATAAAGTGCAATGTATACAGAGTAATTTCACTCATGATTGATCACTCATGGACATTTAAGACCTATTCCTCTTTCTGCCGAGGTGGAGGGAGCGAGTGAGGGAGGTGACTTGGAATATCATTAGCTCTCGTCTCACTTTTCTTGTTCTTTGTCCTGATATCTTTTAACCCTGCAAAATAGATATACCGCCAGGCATTCTGGAAGTTTAGGTAGAGAATTTGCTTTGTGATTTATGCCTTGAATCGGAATCCACTCGTCTGTGGAGGATCTTGTATTTGTTGTGGTTTGTTTAGCTTTAGCTGTTAGCTGGCAGATGCTAACACTAGCCCATTATGCTGGCAAAAATAATCTTGTTTTTTTGACAACCATTTATGGCCATTGAACATATTCGTAATCTTTCAGGTTTGTAAGCAACATGTACTGTAAATAAAAAAATGCTATTTGATGATACTCTTTGCAGTTATAACATACTATTAACTTTACAACATATTTACTTGAAAATTGTACTCAATATTATACTTTTAACTAAACAATAATATAGTATTTTATTTATTTATTATAAATTTATTTATTTAAATACTGATTACAACACAATTTTTGCCATCAAGTGCAAATTTTCTAGCATGTGGACATTTAAGCAGCCTTCAACAATGAACCTTTCAGTTACCAATGAACTATACACCAGCTCATATCCTTCAACTTATCCGACAACACTTTACAAACCACATCTTGTCTTTTCCATCAGCCGCTTTGGCACTCCTGATGATCTGAAGCATCTGGTAGATACAGCACACTCCATGGGCATTGCAGTTCTGCTGGATGTGGTCCACAGTCATGCCTCCAGCAACACAGAGGATGGACTCAACTACTTCGATGGGACTGACTCCTGCTTCTTTCATGGAGGCTCTAGAGGGAAACACTCGCTCTGGGACAGTCGACTCTTCAATTACTCCAGGTGAGACAGTTCTGAGAGAGTGATTACACTGTTTAGGCTCTTTTGTGGTAGACTGGATTTATGATTAGTTTATTTAATATTATCAAGTATATCTTATTTTAATTTTGCATCCATTTTTCGTAATCTCTTAATAGCTTTAAACATTACTGTCCACTGAAAGCTGTTTCTTGTAGATGGTTAAGCTGCTTAATTCACCCAAAAATGAACATTTGCTGTTAATTTACTCTCAGGCCATCCATGATGTACGTGTAAGTTTTTTTAGTCAAAAATTAAAAGGTTTACCACTCAGAGAGTGAAACAATGCACATTTAGTTAAAAAATAATTAATTAATGCACATGAATGCATTTTAAATACATTTGCATGTTCACAATGACCATTTAGGTAAGCAAATTGTTCTATTATTTATTATAATGGATTTGTTTTCATGCAACACATATATAAATACACATTATGTTGTTCATGATGTTAATAATAAAGAATATAATGAATTTTCTTTCTCATTCTATGCAAATTGTCAATATGTTACAACATAATCAAATCGATTTGATAAATGAATTGTCAAAAGTAATCTAAAAGTAATCAAAAACATACTCTGATTAGATTACCTAAAATATGTTATGCTACAATGTTTATTATGTCATTTGTAATCAAAAATAGATTACACTGTATACATAACATTAAATGTTGTATGATAGATTAGTGAATGCAATACAGTTTGCTCAAATTCCCATCTCTTGTCCTATACAATTACTGTAGCTCTCATTTGTAAATATCAATCAGCCCTTCAGTTTTCCTCAATCATTAGCATGCTAATGGAGCTCTAATGGATCTTAATGGCATCTTAAGACATATAAGAGGTACTACGTTGTTTCCTGTACCATCACAGATGTTCAGCTTTGATTCACTAAGCACATCTTGTATGTGGTACTTCACTACTTGCAAACAAGCTCTTTTTGGTGAACCTTTAGTCTGTGCTGTCTTACTTGCTATCTATTTTTTTCTACGCCCCATGATGCTTTGTGTACGTTAACATAAACTGTAAACATTGTGTTAGAAAATAGCAAACCTGTTTAAAGAAAATATCACAATGGCATTATTTTCCTCACAGTTAATCCATCAAAACTAATTTTTACATTTAACATATTACTTATGAACACCCCCTTCAAGTAAAGTCTATGAAAATAGTATGCAAAAAATAGTTCAACACTGGATATTTGATAGAATATTTCATGAGCATTTTTATTCATTTGAAGAGATACTGGATTTGTTTTTTGTGCAAGTGAGATGAGTAATATATTTTCACATTTTAGACAGGGTAAGTAACTTATTTACCCATCGTTTGCAACACATCTGCACTTACTCCTGATTCCACTCAACACAGGGACAAGAGAGCTGTCAGTCGATAAGTGGGAAAATAAAGTAACTTTTCTTTTTATAGTAACTGTATTTTCTTGGCAAAAGAAAAAGTCATGAATTCATGAAAAAGTCACTACGTTACTTGAAAAAGTAATCTGATTACATTACACACATTACTCAAAGCGCATTACACTCATGTGTAAAAAAAGTGGGATAATACCTTTACAAAATGTCTCTCGGTCTTCTCTCGGAGATGACAGGCTCTCTTTATGCCTCCTCTCAGCTCTGATCCATTAGAGGTCTCAGTGCTGCCCTCCGTTGCCCTCTTCTGTAATGGGATTTCACATCATTGTTGTTTGAATCTGAAGTCATGCCTCACCCACCAAAATGATAGTCCTGTCTGCCGGTTACCTCTGCGAATGAACATTGATTTTTGGTCATATCTTTGTTATTGATTCTGGCTGTATGCCTTTTGTTCCTTCTGTTTTCTCTTCCTGGGTCCCTGTTCGCCGCTGGCAATATTTTAATGTTTTTTTTACATTCTGTAGCTTGGTAGATATGGAATGGAGGATAAGTGAAATAGGTACTGGTCATTGTTCAATTGGAGAACATCGCTCTTTATTGTGTGTAACAGTATTTAGCTCTGTATAGTATATTTTTGTATTTTGTGTCTATAAGAAGCTGTGATTAATACTAAGATTAATATGAATAAATCTGTAGTATTTACTGTATGATATATTTCTGTTAAACCTCTAGATAGTTTAAAGTCTAGATAGACTGCTTTAAATCAAGTCAATAATGTATATATTTATTTAAGCTCTTTTATCTATGAATTGCTGGTTAGTGAATTTTACAGTTTTGGTAAATCAATATTTATCATACTATATTTACAGGGTGTCTGCGAGGTTTTTAAAAGTAAAAAAAAAGTTCTAAACTTCAATAAAAAATTTAGGCCTTAAAACGTTAGAAATTTACTGAAAAATTGTGTAGCTGCTGCATTTCATAAAACAGTAACATTACGGTAATACTAATTACAATATTATTACATTTACTGTAAAATGTAATACATCATTTTACCATTTTTTTACTGTAACACCAATTACAGTAGTGGTGCACCTACTGCAAAACTGAAAACAGTATTTTACTGTACATTTTTACCATGAAGATCTACAGTATTTTAACGTTACTTTCATTATTACTGTATACTATTTTACAGTTATTAAATGTTATTTTATTGTATTCAATAGTGCCACTTATAATGAGCAAAACATTTTCAAAAATTGTACAAGATTATTTTAACTGTTCAAGAAATACAAGAAAAATACAAGAAAACAAGAAAACAAGAAAACAAGAAAACAAAAAACAAAAAAAAACAAAAATACAAGAAAAAAAGTTTATTGTGTAAACCATGCTAAAACAGTGGCAATAATTCAATATAATAGAGCAACAGAACATTAATGAACAATTGATAATTAAAACCAGTCAACAATTAATGCATCAAAAATTATTACAATTTTAAAAACAGGTGAAAATACTGCTACAAGACAGGAAATGATGAAGGCCAAATGATGTTGTGGAAAGGGAAAGTGAAAGAGGGCAGCAGCACTGATGATGATCCTGCAAAAATGACAAGCAAAATCAATCACTGAAGTAAAAACTAATCACTCAAACGATTTGATACATTCAGAAACGAAACACCGCACTGCTGTTTTATATTTATAAAACACTATTTTTATTGTTGGCGAAATACAGTTTGTATTCAATTCACAATTACACTAACGTTAATGGGGAAAAGATGAGTGAGCATTGTTCTGGAAGATCGCTAGTCAAGTGTCCACACAGGTGTATAAAAATAAAGTCTCATCTTAACTTTAATAACAAGTGTCTGACTCTGTATAGCTTGAATATCTGATTCTATGACCACATTAGCGCTTCCACGGATTTAGGAGGGGTTAACACAGTTCGTTCTGACCTTAAGAGGCTATATATTTAAAATGAATAAATAAAATAATCTAATTTAACATAACTAATGTTAATGAAGTACTTTTAAGCTTTTTAACACATATAAATCCACTTCTAACTTACAGATAAGATTTTCTTAGAGAACATGAAAGCTGTGGGTGATTTATTTATTTTTTTAAATAATGCTAACGTTAAGTTACTGACATTTGGTTTGCATATGACAAAGTAATCACTAACCATTAATTTTTGGCAAAATCTGCTGAGAGTCTCGACGAAATGTGTTAAAGTTAAGCAGAGATCTGAAGAGTAGTCTAGCCTACTTCATGAAATGTTTGTGGTAATATTTTGCGGTCAATTCATATTACTGTATTTCAATATGCAGTTGTGATGGCATGATGGAACTAAACTCTGCAGGAAGGTAGATTTCCAGGAACAATAAAACGGCATCTGGATGATATTTTATATTCAATCATTTGTTGTGAAATTTAAATGACTTCTATTCAGTATATACATAGAACAAAATTAGAATAAGAATAAAAAATAAAAGCAGGTACTTTTACCTAAAGGTTCCCTCCCTCCAGTTAGTTCAGCTGCAGATCCCTCCATAATCTGTGCTTTATTCGGTTCTTGACTTAAGAGTAACTAGTGTCGCACAATCTGCTGGTCCATCACAATCTGAGCTAGAAGGACAATTTGACAAAAGACATTCGTCTAATATTTATACAAAAGACATCTTTGTCTAATATTTTCTCAGCACTTGGTAGCCAAATAGCCTAGCTGTGGTTGTTTTAACACCAGATTATTTTTAAATTGTATTGCTCTGCAATAGCACTTCAGCTGGCAGTAGGTTTTTATGTTCAAATCACTTTTTTTATTGTCACATCATCAGCAGCACGTGTGCTGTGATGAGTGAAAAGCTTAGAAAAGCTGTTCCTCTGTGTCAAGTTTCTTTGCGGGTGTTTTGTTTTTTTCTGAATGCTAAGTAGCTCAAACTCGCTCATTCAGAGGCTGGAAATGACGGACGTGCAACAATTTTAATCATATGGTAAACAAAAAACAAAAGTCTTCATCTGGACTGCACAGGACTCAATACTCAATACAACACTCGCTCCATCGGGTTTGCAGCTCTCAGCACCACCCACATTCGTCATCGCTACCAAGCTGACCAATCACAAAGCTTGTACTACACGTCGTTGCAATGTGTAGTTATATTTTTTGAGAGGTGTGCATCAGCCATAGCGAGGGCTATGCGACCGCGTGAAGGCTGCACCGAACCATATGCGTGAGCTTGATGCAGAAGTATAAATCAGCCTCAAGTCTGACTTTTCATTCGTAATGATCCTAAAATGCTGAAAAAAAGGTAAAACCTGCAGAAACCCTGTGTGTGTGTATATATATATATATATATATATATATATATATATATATATATATATATATATATATATATATATATATATATATATATATATATATATATATATATATATATATATATATATATATATATATATATATATATATAAGAAAATGTATATATACAAATTGTTCTTTGTTATAATGGTTTTTTTCATACAGTATATAAGCTTACTTTCATACTTTCGATAACATCATTTTTCTTGTAATTTCCTGGAAACTATCAAACATCAAATAATAAGCCTGGGATTTAATAAGAGAAAATAAGGAAAAAAATACCATGAAACCCTGGAAACTGCATGGCAAAAAGCATTAAAAAACAAAACAAAATGCTAAAAGAACGAGCACGTTTAAACGACTCATCTCTCATGTTGACCATCCTGTCGAATTAATCTCGAAATTAACACAGATGGCTTTCAAATAATGTAATGCCATTATACTCTACAGATTGTCATTACATAGTATATACTTAATACGTTTCAGATTGTTTATTCAGACGAACTAATCAACGGTTGCTTGCAAGAAACTCAGAAACAACAGCTTGTCTATTCTAATCGTGCTTTTAATTAACTTGCATCGCAGCTAATTGAGAGCCCGTTTATTCACATTGTTTTGACTTTCCTCATTTATCCATCTTTGATTTTCTGAGTTTAACATTTCTGCTAAAAAGACATAACGATTTTCTATAATACTTTAATTTTATTTGATGACTTTATAACTTGTTTTCATAGCTCACCTCCCGACCTGATCCGAGTGCTTGTTTACGCAGATAATTTTGTGGATCATTTAGCGACGGAATAAAAGGACAATAGACGATACAGTTTCAAAGCTTTGTCTGGCGAATAATTTATTTATTAATTCTGTTTTATTTGTTAATCTGTTATTTTGCGGACTGTTGTTTGAGGGCTTTGATGTTGCTGTTTTTCCTCTCTGTGTTTGTTCAGCCCCAATTATTTTTGATAGTGATGAGGGATTGGTGGAGTGGCAGTAATATATTGATTCTTCTTTAAAGTCTTTCATCTGTGGCCCTGCTGCAGTTTGTTGGCGTCTCTGTGGTGTAAATGAGCCTCATCCAGTCTTTACCTCTGTCAATTCTCTCTGACAATCTTCTCTCTCTGGCTTTCCTTTGCATCTTTTCATCATACAGAAAATCAGATGCTTGACGATGAACAGTGTTACGAAGAAAAAGTATGCTACTGGAGGTCTAAATGTAAGGTGACACACATGAAATGTTAGGGAAATCATTACAACAAAGCAGTCAAAGATGTAATTACTGAAATAATATATACAGTTGTAGTCAAAATTATTAGACCATCTGAATTATTAGCCACCCTGTATATTGTTTTCCCCAATTTCTGTTTAACGGAAAAAAGATTTCAACACATTTCTAAACATAATAGTTTTAATAACTAACTTCTAATAGCTGATTTCTTTTATCTTTGCCATGATGACAGTGTACAATATTTTACTAGATTTTTCAAGATAGTTCTATACAGCTTAAAGGGCGATTTAAGGGCTTAACTAATTAGGCAAGTTAGGGTAATTAATACAAGTCATTGTATAACAATGGTTTGTTCTGTAGACAATCTAAAAAATTGCTTAAGGTGGCTAATAATATTGACTTTAAAATAGTTTTTAAAAAATTAGAAATGCTTTTATTCTAGCTGAAATAAAACAAAAAAGACTTTCTCCAGAAGAAAAAATATTATCGCAAATACTGTGAAAAAAATCATTTTAAAAAAGCAAATAAAAATTAAAAGAGAAAAATTTAGTTCTAAAATACAAACCAGAATAATGCTTCTGTAAAAATGTTACCATGTTAGCAGTAACTTTTGTGATTTTTGTTGATCTTCCTATATTTCTATTTAGATTTTGTTTTCCTCATCAGTTATATGGGTTTTTAATGAATGCTTATTGCATTACTTTAGTACTAAGCATCTTTTTCACTTTAGTAGTCAGCATTTAGAGATGAGGTTTGTTTCATCCTGATTTTGTCATCACCACCTGGTTTTTGTTCTGGCTTTGTCTGTTTATTATGAATATATATTGTGTAGATGTAAGTACTTATATAGGGTGGTGTATTAACTTTGTATAAGTAAATGAAATATGGTACTTTGGTACCATAATTTGGTAAAAATTTAGTTTAGGTCACAATTCATGCTATTAACTACTGGCTTATTCCTGCCTATTAATAAAATATTTACTGTTCATTAGTGGTTATAAAGAGCTTATTCTGCATACCTTATCTTTCCCAAAACGTAAACCCAACTTCTTCCTTACTAACCATTAATAAACAGATAATTAGTAGTTTATTAATCTGGTAGTGTTAGTTAATTGTTTGTTAATACATTGAATTGTGACCTAAACTAATGTGCTACCCATGATTTTAATGTTACAGTTTTATTTAACTTTCAAATTATTATTTTTTAAAACCAAATATTTTCTTTAACTAATAAAATAATACAAATATTGCTGCTACATCTTTCCTGGTGCTGGGTTGTGGCTGAAAGGGCATCTGCTGCGTACTGTAAAACATATGCTAGAGTAGTTGGTTGGTCATTCTGCTGTTGCAACCCCTGATAAATCAGGGACTAAACTGAAGGAAAATTAATGAATGAATGAATTAGTGCTAATTTGAATTACATTGTTACAAGTATTATATTTTATACTGTTATTTTAGGAGTTCCCACTTAGCTGAAGATTGATAAATAAGGCGTGTTTGGCACGCTGTCCCGGGAGAGAGCCCTGAGCTCAGATGATCCTCCAGCCCGGGGCTTTCTCCCGTTTCATTGTGAGAGAGGGGAGTTTGAGCTGAGGTAGGTCTCGAGAGCTCCCCTGAATTCATTCATTCGATTTATTCCTTTGTTTATCAGCGGTTGCCATGGCGGAATGAACCACCAGCTATTCCAACAATATGTTTACGCAGTGGGTGCCCTTACGTTCGTAACCCAATCTAAAAACACTCATACACTCGCACTAATATACTGCGGCCAATTAAGTTATTTAATTAACTTAGACCACATGTCTTTGAGAGGAAACTGGACTACCTGGAGGAACCCCACAGAAGCACGGGGAGAATATGTCAACTCCACACAGAAATGGCAATGAGCCCAGCTGGGACTCAAAGACCTTCTTGCTGTGAGGCAACAGTACTAACCACTGAGTTGCTATGCCACCCATACCCTTAATTTTGCTAGGATATAGGGGGAGGAGTCAGGGTTGATGAGGGCATTCTTCAAGACAAAGATGACGAAGGAAATCTGGTTATTTATGTGTGTTTGGATTTGTCTGGTTGGTAAATCATGTGGGACCAGCTGTAGTCAATCATAAGCACGATCCTCTCGAAATTACTTTATAAATAAACTTGACTTATAATGATATTATGATTAATAATTATTACTGATCAATTATTAATTGACGACACATTTTTTCTTTAAGTCAAAGTGATGTATTTGTGGAAGCAGATGTGAAAAAATTATTATAAAAGTAAAAGAAAAAAACTAAGAATTAATATGTAATAGATATAATATCTTCTAATGACTTGATAATATTTTTGACTTGATTAAAACTTATTTATTTAAATATTACTTTTTAAATTTTTTTTTTTTTTTTCAGTGTAAAACAGAGAGTTTTGTAGGTCTCTGTTTTGTGTAAATGAGCTGTCTCATCCAGTTTTTACCTGTGTCAGTTCTCTCTAACAATCTCCCCTTTGGCTTTTCTTCCCATCCCTTCATCATGCATGAATTCAGATGCTCGATGATGAAGTGTCTTGTGGAAAAGTTTGCTTGTTTTGTTTTTGAAGTGCGTCTTCAGCGTGGAGCGTTGGGTGTTTACATCTCTTGAAGGTGATTGTAAATGATAACTGTGTCGACTTCATCTCCTTCCACTTTCCTTATGGATTTGACACGGCCCATTGGAAATAGCCGGAATGATGACCCTCTCACCCTCATTTCCATTAAAATCCAATCAGAGGAGACACGGCTCACATCCACCACTCTGGAAACGGCCATGACGTCCTCTCATCTGATACAGTCTCTGCGACCAAAACACAATACTAACAGAGTTTAGTGGAAAGCTTTCTGGTAAAGAATGATTCCGTAACCGTGTTCAAAGCACTGGAATGGTATGTTGTTTTCATTATTACATTAAAATGTATTACATTTGTAGTACATTTAACTATTATGAGGTTTAAGTTGTTTTTGTTGTTGTATTGAGTGTGTGTGTGCGTATGAAATTCATTTCTTTTGTCTTTGTAATGATGACAGTACATAATATTTTACTACTTGCAAAATACTAATGTTCAGTTTAAAGTGCAATTTAAAGGCTTAATTAGGTTAACTAGGCCAGTGGTTCCCAAACTGGGGGTCGCAGAATAATTTCAAGGAGTCGCGAGAGTTATTTAAAAATTGTGTAATTTTCAGTGATTATAATAAATATTTTTCAGTATTATAAGTGAAAGCTAATATTTTCAGATTTTTAAAAAGATATTACTGATTCATAAAGTATTTAGGACACATTCGGGCAGAATGCATCTTTGTACTTGGAACGCAGCGCTCAGGAACAGTTTAAAACTGTTGTTATGTCAACTTGCCGCAGTAAACAAAGCCTTCAACGCTTGCCCCGCCTTCGCGCTCTTCTTATTGGCCCACTGCTCTAAGAACTGAACACAAATGATTGGTTAAAATCAGCTGTCAATCACTCAGTCAACGCCTCCTGTCTTCAGATGACAGGAGCTACAACCGCGAAAATGTAAAGCGCTGAAGACGAGAGAATGAAAACAACACTGACAGATTTTGTCTTAGAAACACCTAAAGCTACAAATATTGGCACATCTGATTACTGATCATGTGCTGAATGTTAATCCACCAGCTATACTTATAGAGTGGATAAAAGACCTCCATTGGCTTCAAGTCTGCTATGAAAATAACTAGCATTCACTGTAAAGTCTGTGGGATATCTTTTGGGATATCCGTCCGTGTATCTTTTGGTCACTCAATTATGTTATAAAAATGTCTTTTCTTGTGATAACGGGATTTCATTAAGACATATTTTCCTCACGCATGCATATTTATTTTTTTGCTTGTTAGTTTTGATTAGTGTTGATTTTCAAATGCAATAAATCTGTTTATAAAACTTGTAGTAACAGTGCGATAATTGGTGGGAGCCACTAAATTTTGGCTGGTGCGTCTACATTTTTAAAGTTAGAAGCACCAGTGTTACCAAGCAAAAATGTTAATTTCGAGCCCTGTAATCTGTAGTAAATATAGTTAAAATATTGTGAACAGCTTAAAAAAAAAGCTATTTTTATTGTTTGTATATGCTTTGGTAGTGGGGGGTCGCGAGTTCTTGACGATCTTACAATGGGGGTCGCGGGTTTAAAAGTTTGAGAACCACTGAACTAGGCAAGTCATTAGTATGACCAGACAGAATCTGCCGACATTTTTTCAACCCGGACTCATTCTGAAAATGCACCTCTATATACGTCCCAGGAGCTTTGTTTTTTTTTTTTTTTTTTTTGCAGTTTATGTTTTTGCGAATCCACCAGAGGCTGCTGTGTACGCTTTTTGTGATCTCAAATTTCTCTCACGAGTGCCATTCAAGCCTGCTGTTCTCACATAAACCCACCAGAGGCTGCTGTCGACTGACAACCCTCCTCCTTCCCTAAACCCAATCAATTGTATTGATTGACCCACCCACCCACCTACTTCCCTAAACCCAACCAACAATTTTCAGAAGCAATCCAGAAAACGAAAAGCCCTTGTCTGATTTTTACCACATTTTCAGATTTTACCACATTCTCACCATGTTATTTACTTGTTTATTGAACCATTCTTCACCGGACTCGCATCCAATCGTCGTGGTCAACTCCTCTCTTCATCTCAAATTCTCAGACGTATTTGGGGCTACTTTTTCAGATTTGAAATACTGTGAAAAAATGATTTTTGAGGAGTATCATAACAAAACACCTAAATATATGAAACAAAAAATAGTACCTTTTCAACTTTTATTTAATGTTTACAATGCAAATACAATTAGATCCACTTATGTGGTAAACAAAGCAAGTCTCTTATAAAGTATATCTACTAAAAGACAGAAAATAAACTGTATTACAAATAAAACAAGAACATTTTCATATTTGTCAATAATATTACTAAAATTAATTTAAAAAATGAATTAATATAAATTTAGACACATTTATACAAATAAATAAATTAATAGACTCAATGATGGGTTAAAAATCTGCGGAAATCTGGGTGTGCAGATTCCGTGTGACTAGTCATCGGTCAACAGTGGTTTGTTCTGTAGCCAATTAAAAGAGGCCATTAACCAATGACCTTAGCCATTTTTACTGTTTTATGCCAGCCAAGCTAAAAAAAATCAATAAATGCACTTTTCTTTGCTCAATATTACTTACCAAAACAATTTAAAAGTTTTAGTTAACAATAACATTAATGAATAGCTATATTATTTTAATTGGAAATAAATAAAACTTAATTATAGTTTTTATCAAAAACATATGTTATAATAGTATCATTGGATCAGAACTCCAAAGGCTATATTTGTGAATATCAGATGTGGAACTTTTATTGAAAAATATATAGTCATTTTACTGCAATAGTTTTATGTAGAAGTGGCCAAACTGAGTAATAATTCTGCCAATTTTGCTGAATATGGCCTGGCGTTTTCCTTCAGCTTATTCCCTTTATTCATCGTCTTTCGGATGAGACATTCAACCGAGGTCCTGACTCTCTGTGTGTTCATTAAAAATCCCATGGCACTTCTCGTAAAGAGTAGAGGTGTAACCCTGGTGTCCCGGCCAAATTCCCTCTCGGCCCTCAACCATCATGTCTCTCCACTCCACCTATAGCTGGTGTGTGGTGAGCGCACTGGCGCCGTTGTCATGTGGCTTCTGTCGCATTATCCAAGTGGATGCTGCACACTGGTGGTGGTGTGGAGAGACCCCCCTTCATGATTGTGAAGCACTTTGGTTGTATGGCCATACACAATAAATGCTCTATATAAATACAAATTACATTACATTACATTGCATCAATGTGATGCATCTCACATCACTCATCCAGGACGTCCAGTCCAGAGAGGACGTTGGAGCAATCTGGCTGCCACTTCTCCACCAGATTCTATGGATTATATATGGATTATGCAATCGTTTTAGCAGTTATGGTTTTAAGTGTTTGTGGCACTTTGTACTGTATCATCTAATGTTGTTTGAGCGGGCATCACACTGACGTGTCAGACTTTTTTATCACTTTGTCCTCAAGCACGTTTCTGTGGCTAGTATGTGGCTATGCTATTTTTTACTTATGCTATTTTGGTTTATTTTGGTTTTTATCAGAGAGCATGGCAAGACCTGCATTAGTTGTCTGGACACTGTTTAAAAAAAGCGTATAGGACTCACCTCTTTAGCAATGTTTTTAATGTATGATTTATTGTCTTACTGTTATATTTGTCCTATTTATTGCTTTTACTGTTTTATTGTTTTTGCCTTGTAGCACATTGAAAAGCGCATTATTATTATTATTATTATTATTATTATTATTATTAGCATGTTTTACGCAGCAGATGCCATTCCACTACTGGGAAACATCCATACACACTCATTCACACATATACGGCCAATTTAGTTTATTCAATTTACCTATAGCGCATGTCTTTGGACTTGTGGTGGAAACCGGAGCACCCTCAGGAAACCCACACGAACACGGTAAAAAACAGACAAACTCCACACAGAAGTGCCAACTGACCCAGCCGGTACTCAAACCAGCTACCTTCTTACTGTGAGATGACTGAGCTACCATGTCGCCCTTGCAGAACATGGTTTAACTAAAAAATAAATAAACTAAGAAAATTCCAACTGTCATACAGCATAGTGCAATTTCTCAACCTCTCACTAAATTAAAACATTTAACTCTATCCCTATCAACCACGGTGTTCTCTTTTGAAGCTGCACCATTGTACACAAATAAAAGACATGAAATAATGGTAAAACAAAGCCTGGAGACTGAAAAGAGTAACCGTCCTGCAACAGATGCTGTAACGCACACTTGTTTACTTCATCTCTGTCAGTGGCTCTGTGAGTCTGGCTGAACGTCAGTGTGTATCAGCAGCTGTCCTGCACTAGACTTCACTCAGTAATTAACACTGAGGCTCCAGTTGTTTGCAGTCTAATTACATGTTTGACGAGCTCTGTTTTTAATTCACTGACATTCTCTGTGATGGCCGTAAAGATGAGATCCGTGTCTTTTGCAGTCAGTCAAAACAAGAACAGATTTTTATTTTTTAATGGAAGTGATCTGAGTTTTGCTTTGAAGAAGTAAGAATCTCAGAATCCTTGCAGCAAACTTATGTGTGTGTTGCTTCAAGAAAACCCATTCGATTGTGTTGTGTTTTATTTTTTAAATTTCTTTATATTCATTTATTCTTCATTTAATTATTTTATTTAATCATATAATCATTAGTCATTTATATAATTATCATTATATCATTTTATTGATCATTAGTTAATGATTTGATTATTATTATGGATAATAATTTGACATTTGATTATGTTTTCATGTTTTATTATTAATAATTTTCTATACTTATTGCTTTAATATTATTTCAGTTTTCCATGTTGTTAAATTCTTATGACTGTGTGGAGTCAAGCGACACTTGTTTTCATGAGTAAGAGAGAAGAGAATGTCTCCATTTCTAGGTCTGTATTGTAATGTTGTGAAGTAGTAATTTTCCATTGCTGTGGCTTGTGGTATAATAACACTTGTTGGATTTATCCTGGTCAGGCGAAGTCTGAGCATTGAATCATACGCAACTAAGATTATTTAATAAACTCTGCTCTTTCTTTGTCATCATTACTTCGACTCCTGCTTCTGCTCCTCTCTAGCTTTCTCAGTCAAATCCTATAATGATAGGAGACTATTATTCAGTTGAATACTGGTTAACAGGTTTGGGTATTGGGTGGCTCCACTGGCATGTTGAATACCCAGAAAAACAGACATTTTCTGACAGGATCTGGTGTCCGGGGCTAGATCTTATTTATCTGGCATGAAGCATGTGATCAGTTCTTTTAACTTAAGTTAATAAAAGATAAACCTTTTCAATCCTTTCATGTGTGGGCAGTACGCATCATTAGGTTGGTGCAAGTAATGTATGTCTGAATTTAAAACAAAAGTGCAAAGAACAAAAAATAAATAAATAAAATCTAACATCTAAGCTAACGGAGCAAAACAAAAACATGCAAAGATCTGTGTACAGTAGACAGTTTGCACAGAGCAGTTTGACACTGTGTGTGTGCAAATGCCCAAATGGAAATAGACCTCATTAGGTTTGATATACAAAAGGATTGGCTGTTGCATTCAGTCTGACACTGCTTTTTTAATTTCATTTTTAAGATCTGAAAGAATGCCGCAGGGCACCCTGGCGAAAAGTCTTGTATTGATGAAATTTTAATTGCCTTAATCTAATGAAGGGCCCGTGCAAATCTTGCAGCAGGCAGTCGAGCAACCGGTTTTTGAAGGAAATTAAAAATGTAAATTCCTTTTAAAACAGGCTATAGATGATATCCAGCTCATAAATGCGATTAAAAACACTACTAAATACTAAAAATTACAACTTGAAAGTAAATTAGAGCTTCAAGTTTCAAACAAAAGACTAATTTGGCAAGGTTATCGCTAAGGTTTTTGTTCTTTTGAGAATTTATTTATGAATCCAGACTCAGGAAAAATATGTGGCCTGTGGTGATATTTTTGCGTGATATTACATTTCTGCTTGCACATTTTGGCAGCAGTTATTGTGAAATATCCAACGAGGGCTTCAAAAAAGCATATGTGCATGTTTCTCTGCTTTTCAGAAGTTAAAAAAACAGAAAAGGAGTTGCAAAATAACCACGAACCTTACGTTAAACCTAACCTATATAGGACCAGATTAACTGAACAGGATAGAGCAAACAATCCTTTAAATCCCAGATGAGAGTCGAAAGTTTTTTGAAATATACAGACAATATGTGAATTCAAAAATAAACTAAAACTGTGAACTTATTTTTTTATAACACCAACAGAGAGTGAAAGCTGTTAGTAAATGTGGCCTGGTTTTATATAGAAAAAATAAATATATAGAGAGGAAATAAGCAACTGTTTTCAAATGCTGTAATATATGTGTTACAGTATCAAGCAACTTCATTGCTTTGGAAAAACCATACATGTAGACATAAATTCACATGGAAACAAAGTAAAGTCATCACTCTTAGGTGTGATTTGCTTTCAAAGTATTTTACAGTTCAGTTTTAGCGATCTTCATGTTTACTGTTGCGCTCCCTTCGCAGTGCACTTTGAAAACATTGATGTCATTTTGAACACAGCTGTGGCTCATGACGAAAGCTTTAGGTGACCTATTATTTAAAAGCGGAATTTATGTTACATCTCCAAAGCTTGTGGAAAAAAAAAAACAGCATACGTTAATGCTTTTAATTTATAATAGGTTATTTATTAAGTATCTGTACTGTATATGACATGGGCCTGGTTAGAGCATTTCTGCAGTGGTTTACATGTGTCAAATTGTAAAAGTAGACTTTTCAAAAAAAATTTCAAAAAATAATAAACTATATCCTACTTAATAATAATAAGAAGAACAAGAGGAAGAAGAAAAAATCATCATCATCATCATTAATAATATGAATATGATTTAAGTAGGATTTTTTTCATTTCCTAATAAATAATAAATATTAAATTTCATTTCTTAATAAATAGCCTCATTATTATTTATTTAAATGATTTATAGAGATTAGAATATGTGTTAGCTTTTGTAAGTGATTTTATGTTTTAGAACAGAATATGTAATGTTCTTAATAATATTTGTAAAGGAAACGTGGGCCCTATATGTGCCATTTACATGTTTTTCAATTAATATGGAGAACAATGCATCATACTATGATAGTTCAGCGGCGAGTTACAACGTTGTTTGAGAAACATACCCCGAGAATGAGTTGAATATCATAATTTTTCTGCATGTACATTCTGTACTGTATATTTGATTTTTTTTTTCTGTGAACAGAATACTCAAACTTATAAATACTTGTAAATATGCAGTACATCACATTATTCACTGAAACTTTGCATTTCCAACACCCAACATAGTGTGGGCATATAAATGACAGCCAAATTGTGTAAAAAATGTTCTATTTTTTTGGTTAGAAATTATGTAAACGTTTTTTTTTTTTTTTACAAGTCTTTCACTAAGTATTTTGAGGTCATAACATAGTTTACAAGGAACCATATAAAAATATTGATGATCTACCCCATAATCATAATGCCAAACAAATTATATTATCTTCCCTTTAGTGTTCATTTTAGCACAAAACTCCACCAAAGTAAGTGTATATTCTGTAGGTATATTCTGCTGAAGTGTTGCTGGTATTTTGTCCCTAGTGATTTATTTATTTAGAATAGTTTTATTTTATAGATAACTATTACTATTTTACTATCATTAACATGAATGCAATGATACACGTAGAGCTTAGCTGACAACATCTAAACATCTACTTTCTCATGAATGAATCCATATACTCTTGGACCTGACATTAAACTTTTGAAAAGTGTGTCAATGCATCTTTACCTATCATCATGTCTGTTTAAACACATGAAACATGTAGTAACTATTCAACTCCAAATTAAAAAGTTATGCTGAGCTTTTAGTGTTTGAGTTCACACTAAGTTTGCCTTAGTTTGATCATTTAGGTCTCTGGCAGACTTGTACTGTAATGATGCTGTAGATGTCATGTTAAGTGCTTCAGTAATTCCAGAGAAACAAAGACAAGGAGAGGATGGTCTCATATTGGTTGTGAAAGAAAGATAAGCAGTGCCAGTAAATCACACAAAAACACTCACCGGCCCCATTAAAAGTTTAGGTACAAAGTCAGTAACAGCTGAGTGAGCTTAGCAGGCCTCCTGAACCCAAAGAAACTAAGCAGACTTATAGTGGTCCGCATGGGCCCCGGGGGGCCGGGCTTTTGCAGGAGAGTTAGCTAACAAAAGCACATTAGTTCAAACAGTGCACTTGGCAGTGGATTTATGTTACACTTACAGTCTGGAATGGCTCAAAAAGTATCGTTGTATCTACTGAGAGCAGAATATCAATTTTGTGCTTACGAGAGATAAAGAGTTTAAACTACTTACAGCATTTGAATGAGCTGGTCTATTTTAAGAACAGATGTTTCAGCAGGGCCTGTTTGTAACAGTTGTTATTATCATGATTATTGATCCTTGTGTGATCTTAGGATGGGTTAGTTGATCACAGATGAATAGTGAAAAAAACCTTTTTATTAGAAATTTTAATATTTTGATGGATGAGCCATGTGAATATATGTAAACGAACACCTACCTATGTGTGATCTTTTATTATTAGTGTTTATTATCATTATCATTAGCAGTAGTAATAGTATACTTAATACTATGACTAAGTCTGGTGACGCAGTGGCGGAGTGGGTAGCACGTTCGCCTCACAACACGAAGGTCGTTGGTTCGAGCCTCGGCTGATTCAGTTGGCATCTGTGTGGAGTTTGCATGTTCTCCCCATGTTCACATGGGTTTCCTCCAGCCTGATCTCACGAGAAAACATAAGTATTTTACATTTTGTCAGTTTAGTGGCTAATTAGTATGAATTCGTAGTTCAGTCGTACGAAATTGTATGATTTTAAAAAGAAGGCGTGGCACCTAACCCCACCCCTAAACCCAACCTTAATTGGGGATGAGCAAATCGTACTAAATTGTAGGAATTAGATTGTACGAATTCATACGAATTAGCCACTAAATCAAAAAGTTACGAACTGCCGTGAGATTGTATTGGTCTGTCCGGGTGATCCAGTTTCCCCCACAGTCCAAAGACATGTGGTGCAGGTGAATTGGGTATGCTGAAATTGACCATAGTGAATGTGTGTGAATGTGTGCATGGATGTTTCCCAGTGATGGATTGCGGCTGGAAGGGCATTCGCTGCGTAAAAATATGCTGGATAAGATGGCGGTTCATTCCATTGTGGCAACCCCAGATCAAAGGGACTAAGCCGAAAATGAATAAATGAATGACTAGTAATAAACTAACTCTAATATTAAAGTATTATATTATATTATATTACATTACATTATATTATATCAAATTATATTCATCGACATAATAATATTACACCCTTTTCACATTTCTGGGTTTCTCAGTAGCTGAAGTCGTCATAGTTGGGTAAACTCAGAGAGCATTGAATAGGATAGTACAACAAAACTATTTTTTTTACAATCCTATTTGCTGAAATAACAAAAGAAAAACTCCACGATGGTGTTATCAAGACTTTCAGAAAAAGGAAAAAAAAAATTGTGTGAGATTGATGACAGCAGCCAGAGAAGAATAACGTCAAATTTATTCTCAGTCCCATAGATGCTGCATTAGAAACATCTCGCATAAGCGGTAATTTGTTTTTTGTAATTTGACGCAAGGATGATATAATACATTCATAAATGCATATAAATGTTCATACAATTAAAAAAAATATATATATACATTTTAAAAACTTTCAAGGATTTAAAATTATGATGACCATTAAATGTGTCATAACAGTCTTGTGTCTGGTAGGTACATAGTAGTATTAAAGTTTTAATTGTTACATTGTAATTTATCGTGTCAGAGTTGGCATATACAGTGTTGAGGGTAACGATTTTACAAGTAAGGCAAATTACATAATAATATTACTTTTTTAAGTAACGAATAAAGTAACACATGACTTTTAAAAAATAATTAATCATTTTTGGGTTACTTTTTTAAAAATGTAACACGAGTTACTTTTTCTTTTTATTAATTGTCTTAAAAAATTGAATTAAAATTAGTCACAATTAATCACGTAGTCAATGAGAGAATGTGTTCAATATTTTTAACGCATCGAAGAAAAGGAAAGGGGGATTGACTCAATGGACAGTGATTTTACTTAAGATAAATAGTACAAAGGTTGCAAACACAATGCTTTAAATGTTCAATAACCTGTATATATGACATGTATAGCTCTGGGGTCAGGAAGTTCTCGGGTAACAATATGCTAAAATATTTTTATGTGTTTTTTTTTAAAGTAAATATAGGTGTAGGTTACACAGTGTGTTGTTAATTGCAGAGCTCCTTTATTAAAAAAAAGGAAAAATCTTCTGAAAGAGATCAAGCCTTAGCCAGGTAATAAAAAAGTTACGCAAAAGTAACTCAAAAGTAACATAATGCATTACTTGCCAAAAAAATTAATGCAACTAGTTAGAAAGGAGTAACTCAACATTGTAATGCGTTACTTTCTAAAGTAACTTTCCCCAACACTGGTCATAGACTGTATCACTTTCTGTCAGGATACAGTTTTTGATAATAGTTTTAGAATAAACAGTTGCTAATAATACAAACATATCATTATTATTAATATTAATAGTAGTAGCAGTATTCATTCATTCATTCATTCATTCATTTTCTTTTCGGCTTAGTCCCTTTATTAATCTGGGGTGCCACAGCGGAATGAACTACCAACTTATCCAGCATATGTTTTACGCAGCGGATGCCCTTCCAGCCTGGGAAACAACCATACACACTCATTCACACACATACATACACTATGGACAATTTAGCCTATATACCCAATTCACCTGTACCAAATGTCTTTGGACTGTGGGGAAAACAGGAGCACCCGGAGGAAATCCACCCAAACACAGGGAGAACATGCAAACTCCAAACAGAAACGCCAACTGACCCAGCCGAGGCTCGAATCAGCGACCTTCTTGCTTTGAGGCGACAGCACTACCTACTGCGCTACTGCGTTGCCCCTAGTAGTAGAAGTACTAAAATTAAATAAATAAATATATAACATAAAGAGTGATGATGAATTTTGCTGTTGCTTATTAGTAATGAAAGCCATATATGAATCCACCCCTGCGAGATTTAAACCTGCAAACTTTCAGTTTCTTGCCCAGCTCTTTAAATGCTAAGTTACACCACCACTGGGTCCATCTGTTATTACACAACAGGGAAAGTGCTGTTCAGCCCCTGTGAGATGAACTAGATGACTTGTAATCATTCATCTCTCAGCTGAGTAAACACTATGGTGGGAGAACAGATTCTCAGCTTTAATCCTGGTTTAAATCTTCCCCGGGCCTTGCTGCATTTACACCCTCACCCAGCAGACCAAACCGAATTTCAAATGTGGATATATTTACTTCCAAGTGCTAATGTTAAGGAGTCTGGATTTGAATCCAGAAGTGCCATCTTAAAATTGTTTTTCCTGTGGCTCAAGTACTTCAAGTATGCACTGTGTTTGAGCATATGTGTGCGTTTGTGTATTTGTATTTGTGTGTTGTCTCTAATTTGCTCCAGCGCGTTTGTGCTTATTTATGAAATCTAATTGGGAGCTATTTTGATGTTGTAGAGTTCAAACCATTAGACATGCTGTTGCAGTCCTGCACATCTCACTTAACTGGTTATAATTGAATCCCATAGGGTCCATCTCTGCCTGTGAAGTGTTGTTTTGGGGCCGGAGAGAACGGTGGGGGGTTGGAGGAAGATTTTGGTTAGACTCATGCAGTGTGGGCTTTTCTCTGTTCTGTTGTCTGCTAACATACTGCCCATCAAAGGAGCTTTTAATAAAGCTGAGATCCACTGCAAGGTCTGCGCTTTCCACTGAGAGAGCTGTTTGTATGTTAGCGTTCTGATTCAGTCAAGTCCTTAGCTCGAGTGCTGCGAGCACTTTTTATGCTTTCGTTAAATCTAGAACCCTGCTTCACAAATGATGTTTGATGCTAATGCACTAACAAGCTGAGTAGGAATGTAAACATTTGCAGGTGAAATCTTGTTAGCGTACATTAAGTGCGGGTGGATTGCATTGTTTTGAAATACTTTTGGTTGGAGGTGAAAATTAACTACGTTAGTCAATCACATACCTACATGTTAATTATAATAGCATGTTGCTAAGCTAATGATTTGACACTTTAACCACAAGTGTAAAATATATTGTACAATGCCACACAAACCCTGCTGTTGCTGACTGAAGTGTTGTGGGAGCTTTTTATACTATAGGGCTTTCGCTGAATGTGGAACTCACATCAGCTAATGATTTATGATGCTAACCGCTAAGAAGAGTATTACATCCTCAGGTGAAATGCTTGTTAGCATACTATTTGTGTGTGTTGTGCTGATTTGTTAAAGTGCTTTTTTTTGGAGGGTGAAAACTATGTATGTTCATTTTCATAATGCTAAACGATATTAGCATGATGTCAAACAGTAACAAACCCTGTAACTATAAGATGTCTGAAGTGCCAGAATTTTGTCTTTAATCAATTATTGATGTGAGAAATAAAGCCGTATTTGTGAGGTACTTTTTACTCTAACAGGTGAACAGATCGCCTTGTCTGACAGGGCTTGTGTTTCCAGTCAGGCTGAAAATTTTACTTTTTAAGGGGGAGAGAGAGATGTAGAACAAGAGACCACCGAGATGCCTGAGATTTACACGGAAGCTGAGAGGAGATTCACTTTTTTTGCTTCGTCTCTGCCTTTTTCAGATTTAATCAAGTCCTTAGCTTGAGTGCTGCGAGAGCTTTTTATGCTTTCGTTAAATCTAGAACCCTGCTTCACAATTGATGTTTGATGCTAATGCTAACAAGCTTAGTGGGAATGTAAACATTTCACTTCAATTAGAACTGTATCACACACTACATGGAAGGTCATTTTCAAAAACCTATAATAGGGACTCTATAACCCTAATTAAACACACCTGATCAAACTAATTGATTCCTTCAGGCTTGTTGGAAAGCTACAGGTAAGTGTGTTGAAGCAAGGTTGAAACTAAACTGTGCAGGGCCGTGGCCCTCAAGGAACTGGATTTGACACATGTGCCATAGGGGAAGGAAAGTTCAGGAAAGAGGGCAAAGTCTATCCTGGGCCTTTTCCTACAGGTTTAAGAGTTTTTGTTGTTTTATTACAGGGCTCAAGTCTGGGTAAAAGCCATCCCTACAGTTGTGTTGATTTTTTTAAGCACTTTTTGTTGAGGGTACATTTATGTTAGTCAATTTACATAATGCTAAACATAATTTGCAAGGTGCAAAGTTAGCAGTACAATAACAAACCCTGTAACAAACAACACAGTAGCAAAACCTGTCGCCATAAGTTGACTATGAGAGTGAGAGCTATATACATAGAGCGATTTTATTTTTTTTATTTATTTTATTTATTTATTTATTTTTTTAAACCAGGGTTTTCACTGCATCTTCAAAAGACTTCAGCAAATAATGCATAATACTAATGTGCAGGTGAATCTGCAGGTGAAATGCTACAATAGGAGTGTGATTGTGTATGGTGAAATGCATTTTGTTGTTAGCTTTTCATACTACACCTTCCACCACATCTGGAACCAGCCTCAGCCAATGATGAATAACGCTAAAGCATTAACTAGCTTATTATCATGTATGCTAAAAAAATTACAGGTAAAAAGCTTGCTAACAGTAAGCATTATTTTGTTGAAGTACTTTTTGTTGGGGGAAACTGTGTTTGTCAGTCATGTATATAATAATGATATCAGCATGTCGCTAAGCTAACGACTTGACACTTTAACAAGCGTAAAACATACCCCACACAAACCCTGCTGGTCTTAGTTGACTGAAGTGCTGTGAAAGCTTTTTATGCTAGGGCTTTCACTGCATCTGCAAAAGGTCTCAGCAAATGATGTACGATGCTAATGCACTAATTAACTTAATAAGAATGCGAAAATCCACAGGTGAAAAGCTTGTTTGCGTACTGTAAGGGTGTAGTGGGTTGTTTTGTTGAAGTACTTTTCGTTGAGGGTGAAAACCAACATATATAATAATGTTATCATGTTGATTATCTAAAGACTTGACATACCTGTAGTAAGTAGTGTAAAACACAAGCCCACCTAAACCCTGCTAAGTTGACTGAAATGCAGTGGGGTCTTTTTACACTAAGGATTTTCTCAGCAAATGATTGCAACACAGAACATCCCCTCAAACGCCTTTTGTTTTGTTTGATTTAATTAGATTTTCGACTTGTACGCTATGAAGTAGCACTGAACAATATATTGTTTGAGCATCGAAATCACAAGGTATGTATCCACAATAGTCACATCTCAGGATTACATTGTTTATTAAAGATTTTAAAAGAAAAATATAATGCATTTTTGATTGTTTATACAATGACGACCATGTTATTTTACATTTGACTGTTCATTTGCTGTACTTGAATACTGTTAGACTTCCTAGAAAACCATAAAGAACTGTTTATTTATTTATTTTTGCCTGTGATTTATCATAATTGATGCAGATGCACTGCATAGACAAAGAGTTGATCATCCCCAGTCGATCTAAATGAATCAAATCTTTCTAAACAGAGCTATTCAAATCATCTGGTGAAATTACATTCATGTCGCAATATATATCACAACAAAACAAAATATTGCAATGTCAGATTTTTCCAATATCAGGCAGCCCTACTATGAAGTAAATAAAATCATTAAAGCAAAATGATATGAAACTGTAATGTGATCTTACCTGGAACTATTACACTACTAGATGTGCATTTCCCTAAAGATAATACCAGCCAGTCATAATCGAGCATTCAACAGCCCCATACTATTAACATTAATATATAAGCTAATGAATAACTTACTAGCCTATTGACTTAACACTGTAACAAATGTACAGCATAGAATCATAGACAAACCATACTGGTCTTCGTTAGTTGAAGCTTAGCCAAGCTGATATTTAACTTAGCACCCAGCTCTAACCAAAGCCCTATGCTTAAGTTTTACCACAGTTGCTAAACATGTGCTGCACCATTTTATAGAATGCCACGTATGCAGTCAGTCAACACGTTCACTAGAAAGTTTCATTTTTATCCACTGTTTGTGCTACTTAAACTCAAAACTATATTTGTTTCTAGGATTTAAAAATCCTGTGAATCACTAAACTAACATTTAGTTGTATGACCATTTCTTTTATAACTGCTTCACATCTGTGTGGCATGGAGTCAACCAACTTGTGGCACCTTTCAGCTGTTATTCCACTCTATCATTCTTTAACAACATTCCACAATTCATTTACATTTCGCTTCAGAAACAGCATTTTTGATATCACCCCACAAGTTCTCGGTTGGATTAAGGTCCGGGGATTGGGCTGACCACTCCATAAATGTTGTTGGTTTGGAACCAAGACTTGTGTCTTGGAGTCATTGTCTTGTTGAAGTAACCATTTAAAGGGCATGCCCATGTCAATAAATAGCCCCAAAACCATAGAGAAACATGCCCATATCGGGATGCTTGCACCACAATGCTTCACTGTGTAAGTGGCTTGAATTCAGAGTTTGGGGGTCATCTCACAAACTGTCTGTGGTCCTTGGACCCAAAAAAAAAAAACAGTTTTACTCTCATAAGTCCACAAAATGTTCCTCCATTTCTCTTTAAGCCAGTTAATATGTTCTTTAGCAAATTGTAACCTCTTCTGCATATGCCTTTTTATTAACAGAAGGACTTTGTGGGGGATTCTTGAAAATAGATTAGCTTTACACAGATGTCTTCTAACTGTCACAGTACTTACAGGTAACTCCAGACTGTCTTTGACCATTCTAGAGCTGATCATTGGCTGAGCCTTTGCCATTCTGGTTATTCTTCGATCCATTTGATGCTTGTCTTTCGTTTTCTTCCACGTCTGTTTTGCTTTCCATTTTAAGGCATTGGAGATTATTTGAGCTTAACAGCCTATAATTATTTGCACCTCTTTATAGGTTTTTCACTCTCCAATCAACTTTTTTATTAAAAGTACGCTGTTCTTCTGAACAATGTCTTGACGACCCATTTGCCTCAGGCTTTCAAATGCATGTTCAACAAGTGCTGTCTTCATCCTTAAATAGGGGTCAATTGATTAACACCTGTTTTTTCACAAAATTGATGACCTCACTAATTGAATGCCACACTGCTATTTTTTAACACACCCCTTTCAACTAATTCCCCAATTGCACAGCCTTAAGAGCGTGCATATCGTGAATGCTGGGTCTTGTTTGTTTTCGGAGAATCTATTGCACCTACTGGTAGCTTGTTTGCCATGCAGCAATAAAAATAAACTAAAAATCTGGATTATTCTGGTTAGTCATGGTGCACTGCTATTGATTTGAACAATACTGTACAGTACACAATGCTAACTGACATTAGCATACACTGTAAGAAGTGATGGTTTCCAAACAACTCCTGTCACACAAAACGATTAAGTTAACTTAATGATTGAACATAAAACAATTAAGGTGTCCCAAAAAACCTCAAGAAGTGTGTTGATTCAACTCATTTTAACTAGCTTAAATAAGCAGCAAAAATACTTTTTTAAGTGTACCATAATTTACACTTTGCAAAACCTTTGTTCGACATGTACAGTAATCACAAAATAAACAAAACCTTACCTCAATTACATGTTTTGTGTGCTTAAATGTAAATGACATTCGACTCAGCATTAGGCTACAGATGTCACCGATGTAGGCAGCTCTCTAAGATTTGGAACAGAGCCCCTGAGTCACTCTTCTCCGGAGCTGATTGATTCTCTGAGATGGCAGAAGGTGTTAGCAGTATGACAGAGCAGTCCCGGCTGTGAGCTGAGACTCCGTAGGTGCTCATCGACTCTGCTCTTCCCCGCAGGGGCTTCACTTATCACACCGAGGGCTTTTACTCAATGTCTTCAACACCCAGGGAGCCTCGCAGAAGGGAAGCGCTGACTCTGTCACCCACTCGTTCTCCACATAGTGCAGCAAACCTCCACTTAGAGAGACAGACCTTATCTCTCATCAAGGGCGGCGTGCCAGGGTTTTGTCTTTAATCAATTATTGATGTGAGAAATAAAGCCGTATTTGGGAGGTACTTTGTACTCTAACAGGTGAACAGATTGCCTTGTCTGACAGGGCTTGTGTTTCCAGTCAGGCTGAAAATTGAACTTTTTAAGGGGGAGAGAGAGATGTAGAACAAGAGACCACCGAGATGCCTGAGATTTACACGGAAGCTGAGAGGAGATTCACTTTTTTTGCTTCATCTGTGTCTTTTTCACTCTCTCTTCTTCTTTTACCCAAATGGAACTTGTGGTTTTCTTACTTCTTTTGATGGTAATGGGGATGATAGACGAAAACAACTGTCATATTATTCTCTGTCCAATTATCCTGATTAGATTTTTGTTCTTTCTGCACATGTGGAATGGCACTTGCGCGTGCTTTAAACAGTCATTTTTTGCTTTTTTTTGTTTGCTTCTGAGTCTGGACAACTCTGAACACTTATAATCTTCTCAGATGCTAAAAGCACTTTTAGTTTGTTGCATTAGTAACACGTTTCTGGGTTCCCCTTATTACTTTTTACTTACATGTTTTGATGCACAGTATGTTCATGAATCATTCATTCATTTTTGGCTTAGTCCATTCATTAATCTGGGGTCCCCACAGTTTAATGAACCTCCAACTTATCCAGCATGTTTAACGCAGCGGATCCCTTTCCAGCTGCAACCCAACACTGGGAAACACCCATACACTCTTGCATTCACACACATATGTAGCGGTCGTTTCTCTGCGTTGTGTTATTTTTAATGAAAGAATGTCTCCACACAAATCTGGTCGTGCTGAGGTGATTTTATTGTGCCTGTACAACACACACAACCAGGCAGTCACTCTCTCAATATCAGTTGAGTCGCTCTTTTGCCTCTCCTCTCAACAGACATCGGGAAAGAGAGCGAACTCTCCATATACACTTTCACATGTACATACACAGAATGTATAATACTAATATAAAATAACAATAATAATAATAACAATATGAATATATATAATTCTTATATAAAAATATATTAATATTCACAATTACAGCAATAGTGTTTCCTAAATATCAATTTACATACCTGTACAACACACACAACCAGGCAGTCACTCTCTCAATATCAGTTGAGTCGCTCTTTTGCCTGTTAACCACAAGGTATCTTTGAAATACAGATATTCAACTACTAAACACACTGCTGTAATGTCTATTCTATTAATAAGGCTCAATACATCTTTAATGTGCTTACAAAATATATATATTCAAACTTATATACATACTTATACATATTCAACCCTTTTATATACACATCTATATATTATTTATTATTGCATATCTATCTATTTATCAAAGTAGATCTATTTAATTATAAGATATTTAATCATAACTTTAGCCGCGACGGCGCTAATACATCTCTCACTCGCGACGCATGTGCGTGAGCCGCCATTTCACACTTTATAACTTTCACCCATTAACAGCACTGAAATAAACCTAACTTATTAACAACTTGAACAAATGGTCAAATATAACATTACATGGCTTGTTTTCTCAAAAGCAGGTCATCTAAACATAATATATACAGCTAAACAGCATTTTAAAGTCAAATGAGCAGAGCTCATAGAAACTGTACCTCTCCTCTCAACAGACATCGGGAAAGAGACCGAGCTCTGAGCGCGCCAATACTTATATCCCTTTAGCTACGTCAGCCGACGTGCACACTGTGACGCCTAACCCCGCGAAAGCGCATGAAAATCTTTCAAAATAAAAGACCCAGACAAATAATCATTTAAATATAACATAATATAAAGAAATAATGATTTATAATCTGGTGTAACAACATACCCTGTTACATCCACCCCCACTGTTTTACGCCAGATTATGGATCAAAACCAAAGAATCTCAACAATGTCAATTATTCTGTGATCGCAACAGATCTGTTCAGTTCACAACTATCTCTTTCGAGATTAAGGTTACCCAGGGGTAGCTAATCCCCAAATTACCCATAGAAAACCATGCCCTATACATAGTTAAATACATAACATTGATAACTGTACCCTTAAATGTACATACTCCAAAATATGTGTTCTTAAAATAAAAAAAATTTCAAACCCAGCTACTTCAAATTCTATTCATTGACCTAAATCTCATGAACTGCGTGTACTGTATGTGTAGACATTGACTGAATAAACCTATTAACTGGCTTAATGAGTCTCCCAAATCTTGACCTGAATCCATCTTCAGCGTTTGATTCTCCTGTAACGTACTGATTTTGCTCATCACCATTTGAAGTAACCTCATCACTTAAAACTAAAACAGTGGAATGGTCAGACACATTTGAGCATATCGACAGAACTGGACTGGGTAAATTTTCAGAGCTGACCTCATGAATTTGTGTTCCCCCTATGTCAGTATCACCCTCCACAACAGTATCACCACGTGCATCACTCTGGACAACAGACTCATCTCTCTGGATATCTGCGACAGCATTAAGATCAGCCACCCAACGAGAAGTTCGATCTTCACTCTCAGTTTGAGTATCTCTATCACAGGAAGTACAGACAGGGGAAATTTCAACACTGTCATCGATGTGACTGCCTTCATTCCAAGCGGGTACTGGCAGGAAGTTCACAGGCATTAGCAGATTACGATGTACCGTCTTGATTTGGTTTGTCCCAGGGTTTCTTATTTTGTACGTGTTTAAGGCTTCACTTTTGCCCACAACAACATAAACCACCCTCTCCCATCGGTCTGCTAACTTTCTTTTTCCACGCTCCCCCTTATTGGCAAGAAGAACTCTGTCACCCAACTCGAGAGAGTGCCCCTTCTCCTTTCGATCATAATACTCAGCTTGTTTAGTTTGTTGGCGTTTAGAATGTTCTTGAGCAACTGACATTGCTTCTTTCAAGTCTTTCTTAAGCGACTGAACATACCTGTGAACATCAACTGACTCGTTGCTCGAGATGACGCTTTCAAACAAGACGTCTACCGGTAATCTTGGTGTTCGTCCAAACATCAAGAAGAACGGTGGATACCCAGTGGTCTCGTGTCTCGTACAATTGTACGCAAAGGTAAGTGTATTCAACATTTGTGGCCACTTAACTTTGGACCTCGGAGGGAGCGAACGGATCATATCACCCAGGGTACGGTTAAATCTTTCTGTCTGTCCATTCCCCATGGGATGATATGGAGTGGTGTGCGATTTTCTCACACCCGACAACCGCAGTAGCTCAACCATCAACGCGCTCTCAAAGTTAGCTCCTCTGTCAGAATGTACACGCCTCGGAAACCCGTAAATACTGAAAAACTTGTTCCACAAAACACGTGCAACCGCTTCGGCAGTTTGATTTGGACACACATAGGCACAGGCAAGTTTGGTAAAATGATCAGTGATCACTAATACATCGACCGACCTGTTGTTGGAATCCTCCGCAGACCAAAAGTCAAGGCACACCAATTCTAACGGCGCAGTCGTCTGGATTGACACAAGTGGAGCTCTTGCCTCAGGTTCAGGCCGTTTACTCAAAATGCACCTCTCACACTCATTGACATACTTCTTTATGTCTCCCTCCATAGACTCCCAGAAGAACCGTTGTCTGGCCAACCAAAGGGTGCGATGCTGACCCTGATGACCAGCGCTATCATGCACACCCTTCAGAACAGTACTTCGAAGAGCTGTTGGCACAACAAACTGGTAAGTATTTTTCTTAGACACCGGATTCTTCGAGATTCTATAAAGAACACCCAACCTTAACACAAGCTTATCCCACTGTCTCAAAATTTTCAACGTTCTTTTGGACTCGTACACTTTTTCTCTGCGAGAGGGCCGTCTACCTCTCTCAACAAAGAACTTCACTCTGTCAATCACAGGATCCTGGTTCTGTTTCTCCAACAATTCATCATGGTTGATACTACCAAGTCGACTCTGCTCTACGTCCGACAAACTCTCTAAATGCTGCACATAAGCCACACTCCTAATGGCTGCACCATTCTCCCAGTCCTGGTGAGATTTAAGAACAGCTGACAATTCTGATCTCGAGACTGCCCCGGAACAGTAAGTGGACCCAACAAACACATTCTCACACTCGCCCTCTGCATGCTCTGAGGAACCATCATCTACATCTGCATCTGGACGTTCACACGAAAGATGAAATGTATCTCGCACTCGCTCAACAGCAACAGATTTGGCCTCATGCAACAAGACATCATAAGGAGTTCTAGTCAATCGATGAAGAATTCCTGAAGTCACAAACGGCTGTCTGCTTAATGCGTCTGCCACTATATTTTTCGGTCCAGGAATATACTGGATGTCAAAATCATATGGCGACAGCTTCGCTACCCACCGTTGTTCACATGCATCCAGCTTGGGTTTTGTGAGAATGTACTTGAGCGGGTTATTATCAGTCCATACAGTAAACCTGTGTCCACGGAGCCAATGAGCAAACTTATCACAAATTGCCCATTTCATCGCTAAAAACTCAAGTCTGTGTGCTGGGTACTTAGACTGTGCATGATTTAAAGATTTCGATGCAAACGCAATGGGCCTTGCTACCGTACTCCCCTCCTGAACCTGAGACAAAACTGCCCCGAGCCCACTGGTAGAGGCATCTACAGACAACAGAAACGGTTTTGAAAAATCTGGGTGAGCGAGCAAAACCTGACTGACCAAGGCAGCCTTCAAATTTTTCAGAGCTGTACGACAGTCATCAGTCCAATCTGACTGAGAAAGCTTTCGACTTCCCTTCAGCCGCTTCATCCCTCTTCCCACCCTAGGTCTCTTCTTACCCGTCAAAAGCTGAAATAAGGGTCTAGCCATCGTAGAGCAATTCTCTATAAAATGTTGGTAGAACACCACCATCCCCAAAAAGGACCTGATTTTACGAGCTGATGGTGTAATACCATCGTCTTCCATCAAATCTTTCTCAGAGACACTTAAGATTGCTTCAATTTTTGCTGGATCACTGGCGACCCCCTCTTCAGAAACGATATGACCCAAAAATTTCACGGACTTCCTCAAAAATCTGCATTTTGACGGAGACAGTTTCAAATTGTGGTCTTTTAGACGTCGAAACACCATTTCAAGCCTCTCCAAACTCTCTTCTTCTGACTTACCAAAAACTAACAAATCATCCAAATAACACAAAAGACTCAAGAAATTCTGGTCACCAAACACAGTCAACATCATTCTCATAAATGTCGCTGGGCTGTTGCACAATCCTTGAGGCAACCGATTATATTCATGAAGACCCAAGGGTGAACAGAACGCTGTGAATTTCTTATCATCTTCATGTAATGGGATGTTGTAGTAACCAGAAGTCAGATCCATCGTGCTAAAGTATGCATTCCCCCCCAAGGCAGCCAACACATCAGCTTGGTGAGGAAGGGGATGAGCATCTTTTACTGTGCGTGCATTCAGCCATCTAAAATCAGTGCAAATCCTTAAATCTCCGTTTTTCTTCCACACTAAGACCAATGGTGATGCAAACTCACTGTTCGACTTTCTAATAATTTCCTTCTCCTCCATATCATCTAGAGTCTCTTTCAACTTTAAATAATGCGCAGGAGATAGTCGACGATACGGAAGACGAAAAGGCCTGTCATCTGTAATTCTGATACGATGACAAAAGTCCTTTGCTTCACCACAATCCAAACTGTGTCTAGAAAACACACACTCATATTTTTCAACTAGATCAACAAGCTTGTTCTTCCAAAAAGGAGACACTTCACAGTCCTTGATACCCAGATCGTTTAGCCCCAAGTCATTTAATCTGCTGTCACTTACCAAACTTGCTGTGGAAGTGGACTCTCTAGTCGTTAAACTGTCCCTCGACCTGTCAGAACATACTGTACAAGCATTTTGACTAATCAAATCCGTGTTTTGCACAAGGTCCTCCAAAGCAATGCAAGGAAACACATCTGCCACCTTAGCATTCTTCCTCAGCACAATCTCAGAATTGGTTGGATTGATCATCTTAACTGGAAGCCAGCCATCACCCCACAAAGGTGATACAACCCTCCCAACCAAGATGTTTCGATGCACACAGCGAGAAGTGCTTGGTTCAATCACCACTGTGCTTCCTACGGACTGTACAGACCCTGGAGGCAATCGACCCCAAACAAGGTGTTCACTCATCGGCTTCAACGTCACACATGACCTCAATTTCAACGTACCCACCTTGTCAGGAATTGAATCACCCCTCCATCTCTCTATACAGGACAGCATGCACAAAAATTGGTTGTCATCATTCTGCATAACTGAATCAGGTCTCTTTACCACCTTCCAAAACTGATCTGTCTGCTTCATCTGGCTTATAAGAGGTTTCAAGACATTAGTTCCAAGTATAATTGGGTCCTTCTGGCCACTCACAATCAAGACAGGAACACAGAAACTAACACCATAGACTTGAAGCTTCAAATTAATTACACCATCAGGACTAGTTCGTTTCCCACCGCAACCTACCAAAACAATATCTGAGGAACTGCGGATGTCTTGGTTCAGAACCCCGGCATCTCTGAGTTGAGGAACCACATCCGCGCTCAACGTAGTCGCCATCGAGCCACTGTCCAACATACCCTGGACCTCAACTTTGTCCTGCAAAAGCACGCTTGCATAGAACAAACTACTACTTGGTTCAACTTGCATACTGTTTTGGAAAACGACAGTTTTGGCATTTTCAACGCTGTCACAGACGGAGTAATAAACAGATTCAATATTAATCTCACCAGAGGAGTTACTACACAGCCCCACTTCGTCCTCTGCCCGAAGGGAGCTGTCTAGTTTCCCTGCTGCAAGACATTATCACGTCGACCGGAGCCCACTCTTGGTGAAGCGCTGCTGCAATTGTAACTTACGTGTCCCTTTGCAAAACACTTGAAACACAAGTTATACATCCGACAATGAGCAGTCGTGCTGTGTTCACTGCTTTGACACACTTTGCATTCCCGAATCTTATGTCCTGTTTGTTTAGGCCAGGGGCCCCGCATAGACTGAGTGTTGCACACTAACGCTTTTTCTAACAAAGTTAATACTTTGTCTAGTGCATTTTCATCACTAACTCCAGCACCCTGCTCAGACTTGGAATGTAAGGCGGTCACATCGACTTCCTGCTCAGCGACAATTGTGGTGAATTGTTTGACAGCTTGATTAGTTGACTTTCGCTCTCTCAACAACTCATCAAGCTGTTCTTGAACCTCTGATGCAGTCCATGACTGTACAGGTTTACTCTTGAAAACAAAAGCTAATTCTCTGTCAGGACAGTTGCGAATAAACATAACTGCTAACTCTTTGCTTCTGTTGTCCAGAGTTCTGCCTTCCCACCTTAAACTTTGCTCAGCTACATCTGCTGCCTTATTCAGCCTTATCCAGTAGTCCCACGCACCCTCTCTAGGATTCGGTTTCACAGAGTAGAAGTCAGCCAAAGGAATACCTGAACTGTACTGGTCCCCAAAATGCTGCTTCAAAACAGAAAAGACAGAGTCAACAGAAGGGGATGTTGTACCATTGCGCAGCCATACTTTCATCACATCTTTGGCCCGCCCCATTACTCTGTTAATTATCTCATCAATCTTTTCAGAATCAGTCACATCCAGTTTGCTCAAATACACTCTCATCATGTCCTCCCATTCCACAATCGAAAATTTATCCGAACCGTCTCCTCTAAAGTGTGGAGGTGCTGTCACCTCAGCTTTCAGGATCAAATTCATTTTCGACGCGTCAAGGACGGTGGTATTTGTTTTATCACATGACACATGGCCGCTGCATTTCTCTTGAGACTTTTTAGTAGAAGAATTTGGAAACTCACTACTCATTATACTGTCTCTGATTGACTGTCCAATCTCACTACCAATTTGCTTTATGAGTTTACTCATTTGACCGGACATTTCAGTGTCCTGAGAATTATGCTCAAGATTACCGGGTCTTGGTGATGGACTCCCACACATTTCACTGTTTTCATAGGCAGAGTTGCCAACTGCTCTGCCCCGTCCCGTACTACAGTACTGAGGGTCCCCAAACAGCTCTGTCCTACTTGGCGTATTTACCAAACTGCCCCGCCCTCTACCTACTGAAAATGTGTTGTCCCACCCCAAACCACTTTGTCTAGTAGCCATTTCTCTCAGATGACTACAATGTCAAAAACAAAAATGTACACACACAAATAGAAATAAAACAAAAATATATATGATCTGAGAAAAATACTTCAAAAACTTTCAAATGTCCTTGAAAAAAAATGTAATTCACGGTTGTATCTCAGTTCTTAAGTCAAGAAATCAGCTGATGATGAAAAATACAGTCAATAAACTTTATTGATGATACTCCTCGACGATCCAGCTTGTGTGATCCAGCTAACCAGAACTCACCAGTACCACACACTGCACCTTCAATAAAGGATATACTATCCCGTAGCACCTCTTCCTGCACAGGACTTGACCTGCTGGACGTCCACACACCACTGCAGAGCTAGCACCAGAAGACAGAAGACCCCTCTCGCCTCCAGTACACCACAGCACCAGCAAACTCCAGTTCAGCAATCCCGGTGGTCAACAGCAATCAACCATTCGATGGGTCACGGCACCAGTTTTGTAGCGGTCGTTTCTCTGCGTTGTGTTATTTTTAATGAAAGAATGTCTCCACACAAATCTGGTCGTGCTGAGGTGATTTTATTGTGCCTGTACAACACACACAACCAGGCAGTCACTCTCTCAATATCAGTTGAGTCGCTCTTTTGCCTCTCCTCTCAACAGACATCGGGAAAGAGAGCGAACTCTCCATATACACTTTCACATGTACATACACAGAATGTATAATACTAATATAAAATAACAATAATAATAATAACAATATGAATATATATAATTCTTATATAAAAGTATATTAATATTCACAATTACAGCAATAGTGTTTCCTAAATATCAATTTACATACCTGTACAACACACACAACCAGGCAGTCACTCTCTCAATATCAGTTGAGTCGCTCTTTTGCCTGTTAACCACAAGGTATCTTTGAAATACAGATATTCAACTACTAAACACACTGCTGTAATGTCTATTCTATTAATAAGGCTCAATACATCTTTAATGTGCTTACAAAATATATATATTCAAACTTATATACATACTTATACATATTCAACCCTTTTATATACACATCTATATATTATTTATTATTGCATATCTATCTATTTATCAAAGTAGATCTATTTAATTATAAGATATTTAATCATAACTTTAGCCGCGACGGCGCTAATACATCTCTCACTCGCGACGCATGTGCGTGAGCCGCCATTTCACACTTTATAACTTTCACCCATTAACAGCACTGAAATAAACCTAACTTATTAACAACTTGAACAAATGGTCAAATATAACATTACATGGCTTGTTTTCTCAAAAGCAGGTCATCTAAACATAATATATACAGCTAAACAGCATTTTAAAGTCAAATGAGCAGAGCTCATAGAAACTGTACCTCTCCTCTCAACAGACATCGGGAAAGAGACCGAGCTCTGAGCGCGCCAATACTTATATCCCTTTAGCTACGTCAGCCGACGTGCACACTGTGACGCCTAACCCCGCGAAAGCGCATGAAAATCTTTCAAAATAAAAGACCCAGACAAATAATCATTTAAATATAACATAATATAAAGAAATAATGATTTATAATCTGGTGTAACAACATACCCTGTTACACATACACTATGGCCAGTTTAGCTTATTAAGTTTACCTATTCCACATGTCTTTGGACTGTGGGGGAAACGGGAGCACCCGGAGGAAACCCACGCGAATATAGGAAGAACATGCAAACTCCACACAGAAATACCAACTGACCCAGCCAGGGCTCAAACCAGTGACCCTCTTGCTGTGACCCACTGCGCCACTGTGACACCCTTCATGAATCATTTAAAATTATTTTTTGCTTTACTATAAAGTGTTTATTATTTTAAAAAAAATATTTTTAAAAAAGAATTTTAAAATGAATAAATTATATTTATTATTTTGAATGTTTTCATCTAGCTTAATTTTTTTCTGTTACAGGGATAGTTTACTCAAAAATAAAAATTGTGCCATTGTATGCCCCATGTGGCCCAGAGGATGAAAAGAGCTAAACATAATTATGACAATATTTTTTTTTTATTCCCCTGAGACGTTAGCTGCTATGGATCAACACAGACAACGAATGGCAAAAAGTGGTTCGCTTTATTTACAATGAAGATAAGAAGAAAAAAAAATAACATTTAATCACCCAAGTATATTTACAAATTTGTACAATAAATGCAAAGTAAGCAAACAAATCAAACAAATCAAACAAACAAATGAAACACCCGCTAACTAATCCCTCCCCATCTCTAAATAACTAAAGAGAAATCTGAAAATAATAGAAAAAAAACATCTTCGGCATCACACGCCCCTCACTAAACTGCACTCACCAGAAAGAACATACAAAGGGTAGCACCTGCTTCTGACCTAATGGATTAACAGAGAATCAATTACATGGATGTAAAATGTAAGTCACGTAAGTTCTCTTTCACTTCCCTTTTTAGTAGGTTTAAGCAGATTTAGCTTGGACATTCTGAATAGATGTACAACTCAAAGAAAATGTGAGCGAATTAGAGAACAGGACAGGCACACAAATGTCACACAGAAAGACAGAGCAGTGACGAGAGATAAAGGATCCCCCCAGTCCGGTCGGAGCGCTTAAATGACCCCATCCTCTGATTGGTACACTTATGATAAATTTGCGAGCCAATCGGAACATCTAGATTTTAGAAGAACAGCAGACAGCAAATAAAAACGGAAAGGGGAGGAGGGAACAACAGAGAAACACCCCCAGGCATGTAACACTGTTGAACTCAAAAGAAGACCTTTGGCACCCATTGACATCCATAGTATTTTTCTTCCTACTATGGAAGTGAGCAGGTGCAAGCAACCAGCATTTTTCAAAATATCTTACTTTTGTGTTCAACAAAAGAAAGAAACTCATAAATGTTTAAACCCACATCAGGGAGAATAAATGATGAGGTCATTTTCATTTGTATGTGAACTATCACTTTAAGGTAAGAGATAATTTAATGGAATAGTTTCAAACAGCTTTTAGACATTAGTGGCAATAATAAAGCAGTCATTTGATTATAAAAAAGAGGAAGCGTTTTTTTTTTTTCTTCTAAATCGTTCTTCCATTTTTATGCTCGTGCGAGATGTTGGACAGTTTTCAAGTGTGTGTCCATGTGGACATGTGTTTGTGTCTTTAATCCTTTCCCTTTATCAATTATCCTGTTTTCTCTCCCCTTTGTTAGTGGCACGTTGAAGTGTTACATTGTTGTCTAGTTGCTGATTGGCCGCTCTCTGAGCTGACAGTCGGATTAATTGAGCCTCTCCACTGAGTCCTATCAAATCTCAGAGCCAACATTGACACCAAAACAATCAACGACGGCTCGCAGCCCTGCCTGAGATCCACAACTAATTAAAGAGATTGTATGGTTTACTCTTAGAGAGCTGCCTAATGCTCCACAGGTCATCATAACACAGCATGTGGGATATCAAAGCTCAGAGTAACACTCATGAGGATTTGCTTCTTTTTTTATGATTCTGGAAGCAGGTTTGCTTTCTTATGTCTGGAGTAGCACTTTATAATTAATTTGATTGGTTTCCGTTCAGCCTAATTTGATTCAGTTCAATTAAGGGAAATTAAAAAGTGCTCTATTAAAATAATTACAGTTTCCTATTCTAAAAAGCTTTTAGACCACTCAAAACTGAACAGATATCAGCTGAAATGACATCAGTGCTGGTCTTTAATGGGATTTTTTTTTAAAGGCCTAATTGGAATTTGTCATTTTGTTTATTACGGTCGGTGATCCTGTTTAAATGAAGGTAATCAAATCTCAAACTAAATCTCAAGGTGACTTATGAAGATGCTTTAGAATGATGTGATATTTAAATTCACTTCTTGCCTTTTTTGTGATTTATATACTGTGATATTTTTTTTTGCTGCATTTATCTGCCATTTTCCAGTTATTGGTCATAACATTTACATTTACATTTAGTCATTTTATCCAAAGCAACTTACAAATGAGGACAAGGAAGCAATTTACACAACTATAAGAGCAGCAGTGAATAAGTGCTATAGACAAGTTTCAGGTGTGTAAAGTCTAAGAAGCAAAGCATTAGTAATGTGTGTATATATATATATATATATATATATATATATATATATATATATATATATATATATATTTATTATTATTATTATTATTATTATTATTATTATTATTATTATTATTATTATTATTATTATTATTGTTATTTATTTATTTATTTATTTATTTATTTTATTTTATTTTATTTTTATTTTTTTTTTTGGAGAGAGAGAACAGTTAGTGGTTTAGCCAGAGAGGCAGTTAAGATTAGGAAGAAAAGTGAAGATTTTGATAACATGAAAATATTTCTTTGCTTGTCTGTATTATTTTTAGTTTCTGTCCATCAAATTATAAATACAATATAGCTGCAAGCAGAAGCTAAGCATAACACAGAGGATCAGAGCAAATAAATAAATACATTTTAAGATTATTTGAGTGGCTGAAAAATCATTAATGTGTTCACTAGTAATAATATGTAATTGTTTATCACTTTTGACTTGGTGGTCATTTATCAAATTCGCCAACATGGTCTGGAAAACTAAGACAAGTAGGTAGGTTTTCGAAAAAGGTCAGGAAGGTCATGCAATTGAACGTACATTTACATTTATTCATTAAGCAGAAGCTTTTATCCAAAGCTTATTTCAAATGAGGGATTCAACAAGTGATTTATCAAACAACAAAGAGAAATAACAAAAGGAATAGGGAAGAATAAGGAACAAAGAAAGTAGAGCATTAGTTTGTTAGTTAGGTCATGGAAGAGTTGAGTTTTCCACTGTCCCCTAAATACTGTCAGGTATTCTATTAGGAGCCAGCGAGGAACAGCAAATAAAAAGGTTCTGGAAGGTGATTTTGTGATACTTTGTGATGGTTCAATGAGGTGATGCTCATTTTCCAACAGGCTTTTAAAGACTTCTAGAGGGGATGTTCTGCAAGCAACCATCAATGTCTTGAACTTGATACAACCGAGAAATCTTTTACTTTCTTCTCAGATCTGTATTTTGAATTGTTTGTAGATGTTTGATTGCACCTTGCAGAAGTCAGAAGAGAGTTGCAATAGTTCTGCCTAGAATTGACAAGAGCCTGGACAAGAAGTTGTGCCACATGCTTCATTTGCCTTGCGCCGGGTGTATGATAGGGCCCTTAGACGTAGTTCAAATATTTTTTTGAAAATTAAAAATGGTGTTAGATTTTTGAGAAATTTTAGCTTATACAGGTTAACTGTGTTTAGCTTAAACATGAATGCAACTTTGCATGGTTAAAGACTCCAAATTTACTGTGGTTTACTGTGGTCATCAGGTAAAATTTCTCAACATTTTAACACACAGTTCTGTGGGCTGCCATAGACTTCCAGAGTGACATAAGATACAGCACATGTCTACGTACCTTTAATGATTGGCCTCTAATTAAAAGCAGGAAAAAATAATCAAATGACAATCTTGTCAATAATTCAGTAGATTGTCTAAAAAAACATAATTTGTGGTTACTTAAAACACACGTCTTTTCATGAATTTCCTTGAAAAATAACTATATTGTAATATATACCATTACGGGGATGTGAAAGTTTGCTCGTACCACCCACCCTTACATCTCAGTGAACAAAACATCTACAAAGAGCTTGAGCAGAGACGAATAAACAGGGAAAAACAGGTCAGGAGGGCGAGAGATCAATGCACAGGAAGATGAAATGTAGAGAAGTCAGAGCATCTCGTATTCCCTTGTGCCCTTGTGCTGAGTTTTAGAAAATCAGAGCCGTGTATGAAAGCGACTCTAGACCTTTCACCCCGGCCCTCATTTGCAATTTGCAATTAAAGTTGTGGTGCTATTTCAAGCCTTCAGGTCTGACCTGGGTCTTGTGTGTGTGACTCATAGAAAAGTGCTGAATTATTGTGTCACCATCATGCCCTGGTCAATAATCTGGTGTAATGGGTGCGAGACTCAACGCACTGTGACTCTATGGTCCTTTGTTAAACAATTTGCATTAGAATTTTGTGATGTTCGATTATCTTGGAGACAACTTATATGAACAACAGAAACAGCTTGTATAGCGTACAGCAGGGGTCTCCTCACTCGGTCCTGGAGGGCCATTGTTCTGCAGAGTTTAGTTCCAACCCCAATCAGACACACCTAGGCTAGCTAATCAAGCTTATTTTAGGCTTATTCTAGAAACATCCTTGCAGGTGTGTTGAGGCAAGAGGGGCTAAAACCTGCTGGACACCGGCCCTCCGAGACTGAGATTGGACACTCATACCATTCAGGAAGGAGACACTTTAGAGATGTGTTAGTATAACTGAGACACTACTGCAGTAGTTTGTATTAACAGTTTGAAATAGTTTTTGTTTCTTTTTTAGAACGTTGAATTTTCCCTATTTGAGTTAAACCTTTTTCACATTAATTTCAGAAATACATTAATTAGTATTTAAATAACTAATGTATTAATTATACAAGAAAACACCACCTGTTTAAATATTGTACTGTAAATGTAAATGCAAGTGAACTGCCCCACAATTTATTTTATTTTATTTTGTTTTATTTTTTATTTTTTATTTTTATTTTTTTATTTTTTTTTATTTTATTATTATTTTTATTTTATTCATTTTCTTTTCGGTTTAGTCCCTTTTTTTAATCAGGGGTTGCTACAGCGGAATGAGCCGCAAACTTATCCAGCACATGTTTTATGCAGCAGATTCCCTTTCAGCCACTATCCAGCTCTGGGAAACTCCCATACACTCTTGCATTCATACATATACACTACAGCCAATGTAGCTTATTCAATTCACCTATAGCGCATGCCTTTGAACTGTGGGATAAACCGAAGCACCAGGAGAAAATCCACACAAACACGGGTGAACATGCAAACTCCACACAGAAGTTTTTGTTTAATTTTATTTATTTTATTTTATTTGTTGGCTATATGACATATTGGGCATTTGAATCATAATAAATGTTTTTATATTTATGATTGTAAAATATTTATGCAGTTTAAAAATTATACTGTATGATGAGAGAAAAAATTTGTGTTTATCCATATTTTAATTGTAATTAATTGTTTTGTTTATCCTTAAACTAAATTAAAACAATCATTTTTAATCATTGTAATGTAGTTTTAGTATTATTTATTTTATTTTACTTTAAAGGTGTTGGCTATATTTTTAAATATCTAAAAAAAAATCTGATATTATTTCAGGTGGTTATTTAAATAATAATAAATGTTTTATGATTGTAAAATATTTATGCAGTTTAAAATTATACAGTATAATGAAATAAAAAGTTTGTGTTTATCCACATTTACAATAGTAATTTATTCTTTATTTTTCCTGAAGGTATTTTTAATCCGTGTAGTGTATTTTTTGTATAATTTTTTTAGATGTTGATATGCAGTTGCTTTTAGATCTATAATTTTACCTATAGTTAACTATAATAATCGTGCACTGAAAATAAGACACAAGAATTTAGTTTTAGTTACATTAAAGAGTGTATTAAAACGGTTGGCACGGTGGCACAGTGGTTAGCACCTCACAGCAAGAAAGTAGCTAGTTTGAGTCCAGGCTGGGCCAGGTGGCATTTCAATGTGGAGTTAGCATGTTCTCCCTGTGTTCACCTGGGATTCTTCCGGGTGCTTTGGTTTCCTCCCCACAGTCTAAAGACAAGCGCTGGTGAATTGAAAAAACTAAATTGGCTGTAGTGTGTGTTTGTGTTTGTGTGTGTGTGTGTGTGTGTGTGTGTGTGTGTGTGTGTGTGTGTGTGTGTGTGTGTGTGTGTGTGTGTGTGTGTGTGAATGTGAGAGTGTATGGGTGTTTCCCAGTACTGGGTTGCGGCTAGAAGGGCATCCTCTGCATAAAATATATGCTAAATAAGTTGATGGTTCATTCCGCTGTGGCAACTCCTGATTAAGCCAAAGGAAATTGAATAAATAAATGCACATGTTTTGGGAAATAGTACATACATTTTTCTTTTTTTTTATGAATTTTTTTAATTTAAAAAGTTTTTACATTTTTTATTTATTTTATAAATTTTTTAAATGTATATTTTCTCTTTTTAAATAAATGTAATTTTATTTTGTTTAGAGGGTATGGGTGGGAATAATATTTGTTTAAATTTCTGTTAAAGTGTGTTATATCTGTAAGAGTTTAATAAACAGATCAAAAAAAAAAATAAATGGTGGTTCATTCCGGTGTGGCGACCTCTGAAATAGAGACTAAGATGAAGTAAAATTAATGAACGAAGAAGTTTATTACAACAAAGTCATTTTAACATTATACTATTATAAATTCTTGTGGTATTTTTAAATAAATAAATGAAAAAAAAAGCCTTAATTAAAAACCAAAAAGTAAATTCCAAAACATTATTATTATTATTATTATTATTATTATTATTATTATTATTATTATTATTATTATTATTATTATTATTATTATTATTTGTAAATATATTTTATTTTAAATAATTATTTGAAGTTATTGGCCACAATCTATACAGAATATTGAGGAAACTGCTGAATTAACCCTAACAGTATGTTTACATTCTTACATGCATTTTTGACAGCATATCAGGACAGTTATATTATTGATTTAATAAATTCTCCACTCCTATCATCCTATAAAAATTATTTTCCATATACTGTACTTCCATTTGCTATCCATAAATGAGGACATTTTGAGGGCCTGGACTGCTCTTTCTGCCATTGACTATCTGCGTCAGCAAAGCCCGATTTTTAATCAGAGGCCTGTTTTTGCAACTTTCATTCACTCCACTGTGAGAAAGCGACTCTCCCTTCAGCTTCAGTCTCCAACAGCAACAGATGGTAGAAAAGTCACTTGTTTGTGTGCAGAAGAATCTTTTTTGCTGTTGTTGATTTTTATTTTTTTTTTACTGAAACATAATGAGCTCATATTCAGCCTTCAGTCTTTCCTGCATTTAGTGTTTGGCAGAAAAAAACAAGCTACCAGTGTGTGTTTCTGCGTCTCTGAAATCAGTCTGGTCATTAGTCACCTCACAGATACGGCTGAAATCGTTTCCTCGCCCGCTTTTCTGAGTTCGATCTAATAGTTAAGGACAGGCGTTTTATTTTCGAGCGGTTGGATTGAAGCGTTTTGTGTATGTTGTTGATGAAGGATTTTTTGCCGCACATGGAAAGTGTTTGTTGTGTGCCGATGGCAGCTTTAACTCAAGGAATAAGACGGCAGTGTTTTGGAGACGGTAATTTGAAACTGTCGTTAGCTAAGCTGATCATTATTTATAGAAGTTGAAGTAAAGTCAAGCTGTGGTTGAAAAACAAATGTTAGAGAAAACAAGAAGATACAAAAGCGTATCTGGAGTGAAGGTTTTTTTAGGTTAATTTTAAGCAGTCTGGAGCCAAAATAATGAGGGTCAGAGTTTGTGCAATGATGTTATTGTGGAGAAATATTTGAAAGCAAATGTATATAATTATACCTGAACATGATTTGATTTACGTGTATGGTGTTAAATCATAGCGTTTAGCTAAATATTTTAGTTCAATAAAGGTTAAATGAAATTAAGCATGTTGTACACTGTTTATGCCAAAACAACAACAACAACAACAACAGATAATTACTGAGGTACTGAGCAGGTAAGATTTCAGCTTTTTTTCTTGTTAAAGTTCAATTATTTTTTGAATGTGTGTATCTTTGTTTGAATTACTGCATAGTCAATGTGTTATACTGTCTAAACACATTTACGCTTCTTCAGCAGGGGTCATGTTGGCAAAAGGAATTAATTTTTTTATTGTTACTGTTGTCTCTTTTACTTGTCATTAAACACATGTATTTTGTATTGCTGTGAGTGATATATTAACCCAACTTCTTCTATGAGTGTGATATGCTTTCCATACTAATGAAGCATTTTTGCAGAAGTCGAAGTTTCCTAGAAAGAAAGAGCGACGTAAAAATCTTAAAATAACTTTAAAAGTGTGTGATCTGCCAAAATGTTAACTGGTTAACATAATATCTTTGAAACACAGTCCCTCCCCCTGCCGTCCAAAGCCATGCCTCCTGAAATCACGACCGCAACATGACAGCAGACAACGCACTAATTCATGTCATTTGCCAGTTAGAATTGTAGTTAGTGTTTGGCCGGCGGCGTGCAGGAATTACACTTATAACTAAGCCATACTTACATGCTATTTCAGACTGAATATTCAAAGTAGCATGGTAAACAAATAAATAGGGAGCACATCTTTTTTTCAATATGTAGAAAATAGGAAGTACAGTATGTTTGTGTGCGGGCACCAGAGAACTGCAGAATGATTGACAAGTGATGAATTACACGATTCATCTGTGTATAAATGCTGGAGTCCAGATAATGTAAATTTGGTGTGCACCTCCTGATTGTCATTCTTGCATTGCATTAGGGATAACCTGAATTCTGTTCATCGAATTCTTCATTTGTTCCTAATAAGTTACTAATATTTTTGACATTGAAGAAAACCCTCTCCTGACCTTTTTTAATTGAACATGCATGGAATTGGTATAACATTCTAACAGTCGCCACCAAGGAATAAACTACCAAAACCGATACAGTTGAAGTCAGAATTATTAGCCCCTCCTTGAATTGTTTTTTTTTTTACATTTTTTTAAATATTTCAGTACAGAAATTTTCACAGTATGTTGGATAATATTTTTTCTTCTGAAGAAAGTCTTATTTTCTTTATTTCGGCTAGAATAAAAGCAGTTTTTAATTTTTTAAACACCTTTTTAAGGTCAAACTTATTAGCCCATTTAAGCTATTTTTTTTCGATAGTTTACAGAACAAACCATCCTTATACAATAACTTGCCTAATTACTAATTACTAACCTCCCTAGTTAACCAAATTAACCTAGGTAAGTCTTTAAATGTCACTTTAAGCTGTATAGAAGTGTCTTGAAAAATATCTAGTAAAATATGAATTACTGTCATCATGGCAAAGATAAAATAAATTAGAAATAAGTTATTAGAAATGAGTTTTTAAAACAATTATGTTTAGAAATGTGTTGAAAAAATCTTCTCTCCTTAAAACAGAAATTTTGGGGAAAAATAAAGAGGGGGGCTAGTAATTTAGGGGGTAGTAATTCTGACTTCAACTGTAATATAATATGTAACAATTTACATCATTGTACATCATTACCATTTGTGTTATTTTAAAATAATTTAGGTCATTCCCATTTGTGTTATTTTAGTGTAATTATTAACTGTTACAGCCGGCTCTTAAGCTGCAACAAACAGGAGGACCAGACACAACCATCATGGGCAAAATAACATTTATTTTAACTTAACAATAACATAAATAATATAAAGTAAATGAATAGAAGAGTCCCAAATGGGATGCAGCTTAACTGAGCTCCATGCCAAGGCGATCGCTCAGAACACCACTCTCCTTCCAGCACACCAAACACGATTTATATCCACATTTCAAGGAGAGACACCTGTGTACCAATCACGTCACCTCCAACATGTAATTGAAACACACGCACTCACCACCGATAGGCTGGGACACCACACACACTTAGCCAATAGACTGAAACACCACACACATGCACTCACAGCCCATAGGCTGGGACGTCACATTTACACACACTAGTTAAAACTATTTTCTGTGTGTGTATGTATAAATTACATGCTATTTGTATTGAATTAATTTATTTTCTTACTACAGTTATTGGACAAGTTATTGAGTAAAATATTAATATTTGTTTTTTAATTTCATATAGGTGGCATGGGGGCTGAGTGGTTAGCACTGTTGCCTCACAAAAAGAAGGTTGCTGGTTCGAGTCCCAGCTGAGTCACTTGATATTTCTGTGAGGAGTTTGCATGTTCTTTCTGTGGCGTGGGTTTCCTCAGGGTGCTCCGGTTTCCCCCACAGTCCAAAGACATGTGCCATAGGTGAATTGCATAAACAAAATTGGTCAGTGTATGTGTGTGAGTGTATGGGTGTTTCCAAGTGTGGGGTTGTGGCTGAAAGGGCATCCGCTGTGTAAAACATGTAAATCATATACAGTAACTGTTAAATTTCTAATCAGTCAATCACATGGCAGCAACTCAATGCATGTAGACCAGTTCAAGACGATCTGCTGCAGTTCAAACTGAGCATCAGAATGGGGAAGAAAGGTGATTTAAGTGAACGTGGCATGGTTATTGGTGCCAGATGGGCTGGTCTGAGTATTTCAGAAATGGCTGTATTCATCCTGCCTTGTATCAACGCTTCAGGCTGGTAATGTTGGTGTAATGGTGTGGGGGATATTTCCTTTGCACACTTTGGGCCCATTAGTACCAATTGAGCATCTTGTCATGTCCATAATCATATCCATCCCTTTCTGACCACAGTGTATCCATCTTCTGATAGCTACATCCAGCAGGATAAGGCACCATGTCATAAAGCGCAAATCATTACAGACTAGTTTCTTGAACATGACAATGAGTTCACTGTACTTAAATGGCCTCCACAGTCACCATATCTCAATCTAAAAGAACACCTTTGGAATGTGGAGCATCAATTATGTTTAGCCGACAAATTTCCAGCAACTGTGTGATGCTATCATGTCAATATTGACCAAAATCTCTGAGCAATGTTTCCAGTACCTTGTTGAATCTATGCCATGAAGGATTAAAGCAGTTCAGAAGGCAAAAGGGGTCCGACTCGGTAGTAGTAAGATATACCTAATAAAGTGGCCGGTGAGTGTAAATAGAATTTAATACAGTTGTTCTGAATCACAATTGTTTTCATTTTTTTGTTGTTGTTGTTCACACAACATTAACTTTTTTTCTATACAGTAGCTGCTAGATAGATATACAGGCATACAAAAAGATACTATATAGATATGTAGGCATACAGTTGTGGATGAAAAACGTTTTTCAAAATTGCCCTAAGACAAAAACGGGTGTTGGTCAGTAGTTTAAGGAGAACTTTGATAATGGGTTTGAACTACTGTACTTCAGATGTTGACTGCTGTATACAATTATCACATCCTCTGTTTTCATAAGAAGTTCACAGAGACAAAAGGCAGAAAGTGCAGACTGTTTAGTTTAGTTTTTTGTTTGTTTGTTTGTTTGTTTTTGTTGTTACTGTGAGTATACAAAGGGATGTTGTGAAAGTGCAGTGGACATTTTATATATTTTTAACAAGCTGTCAGCACATCAACAATGAAAAGATCAATACTTTAACATTTTTACATATTAAATGATGTAAAAACACACACACACAAAATCCACAGACTGTCCTCTACATGAACATCACTTCATTCATTTCTAATGTGTTTTATAGAGCGGTTTATGGAGAGTCTGGGTTTGAAGATTCTGCTCTCGGGCTGTTTTTTTGATGTTTTCGTTATTTTCTGTTTGTGTATTGTTGTTTTTGTATTGTTTGATTTTCTTGCAAGTTATTTGTTTATATTTCACTTCAGTCAGAAAATCAAACTCTTTTTCTTTGTGCTTTAGGTCTGCAACACAACTTTTTTTTCCGTACAAAAAATAAATACTTTGCGAGTGTTTGGAAAAACAAATACAAAACTAAGAAGCAAAACAGCCCAACATTAATTAATCATGACCTTCAGGAACAAAATCAACAGAATGTTGAGCTGCACTTTTCCTTTGGACTCCATACAAAAGCACACAATTATGGCTTATCAGCAGATGAATGAAGGTTCAACAGACCTGCCAGTGTTTCACCTTGAGATTCAACTCAAAGAGCTAGGAAACTGGGTAGCACTCAAAGAATAAAGCACAGAGTTGAAAGAGGCTTCTCTAGATACAAATATTATGAGTTTCAAATTTTGTTTTTCTTCGCTCACCAATGTTTTATTATACTAACCATTAGCCTTTTTTGTGGCATGAGAGCTCTGTTTGTCCCACTGCATGACCTGTTTTTTAGTGTCTATTTTTTGTGTTTATTTAAATGTTTATTTATTTATTTTTATGTAGAACTTTTAAAACATAAAATGGGAATATGCTTTTGATTTCTTTTTCAAAGTACATGCTGAGATTAGGTTCAGGTTAGCAACCTTTCCTAGATAGAAATGGGTGAAAGATAATCATCATAAATGCATTGAAATAATAAAATAAATGTTAATATTTTAAAAAGTATAGTATCGTATAGTTTTTTATTATTTCAGCTCCTAAGCAAGACAAAATGTTTCTCATTTTTGTTAGATTCATACTGAAATTACTAAGCAAAAAAAAGCACATTAATACAATTAAATAGACATATTTTAATAATAGTAAACTAATACAAATAATTAAAATAGAAAATATAAAAATGAAAGATGGACTAAAAAAATAGAAAATGGAAAAATCTAAAACATCTTTGCTTTTATAAATATATTATATAATTGGTACTAATGGGCCTAAAGTGCACAAAGAAAATATCCCCACACCATTACACCACCACCACCAGCCTAAACCATTGATCCAAGGCAGGATGGATCCATGTTTCATGTTATTGATGCCAAGTTCTGACCCTACCATCTGAATGTCACAGCAGAAATCGAGACTCATCAGACCAGGCAAAGTTTTCCCAATCTTTTATTGTCCGATTTTGTTGAGCCTGTGTGAATTGTAGCCTCAGTTTCCTGTTCTTAGCTGACAAGAGTGGCACCTGGTGTGGTCTTCTGCTGCTGTAGCCCATCCTCCTCAAGTTTGGATGTGTTGTGTGTTCAGAGATGCTCTTCTCCATTCCTCAGTTGTAACGAGTGGTTATTTGAGTTACTGTTGCCTTTCTATCAGCTAGTAACCAGTCTGGCCATTCTCCTCTGACCTCTGGCATCAACAAGGCATTTGCTGCCACTGAACTGCCGCTCACTGGATATTTTCTCTTTTTCAGACCATTCTCTGTAAACCCTAGAGATGGTTGTACATGAAAATGCCAGTAGATCAGCAGTTTCTAAAATACGCAGACCAGCCTGTATGGCACCAATAACCATGCCACGTTCATCCTGCAATTAAACCACCTTTCTTCCCAAATCTGATGCTCATTTTGAACTGCAGCAGATTGTCTTGACCATGTCTACATGCCTAAATGCATTGAGTTGCTGCCATTTGATTGTCTGAATAGAAATTTGCGTTAACGAGCAGTTGGAGAGGTGTACCTAATAAAGTGGCCTGTGAGTTTGTATATATTAATTATATTTTATTTTGTTTTATTATATCATATTTTTCCATATTCTGTTTGTATTTTCTTTTAAATTATTATATTTAATTATATAATATATTTATTTATTATATTCTAATGCATTATGCCTAAATATGCATAAAAATAGGATGATAATTAGTTCTTTAGAGATGTATAATTCATGCAATTCCTTCCATTTATTTATTTATGCAAGTGTTAATATTTAGATGAATTATGCTTTTAACTGTACACTACAGTACAGTATGTATCTGTTGTGAAGAATCCAAAGCAGATGCTCTCTGATGTTAGTCAGATGTGCCACAGTAGTCCAGATCAACAGCCCGTCTGACCGCTAAATCTGTGCTTTCTTGAATATTTGACCCTCAAACCCTCACCTCTGTCCTACAGTGCAAACACGCACATGCATTAAAGATTTCAGTGCAAAAATCCCATTAAATGGTGTTGATGTCACGACACATCAGCACTGCCCTACTTTACCACGGCGCTCGAGGTTGAAAAGGCTGATTTGTGTGAAAATAGGCTGAAGTTGAAGGATTGTGTGGGTTTGGACTATCGCAAGCATTTATCACTCATCTCTGTTTGGCCTCGGTGGGGATCTTATTGTGCTTCTCTCTCTGGTTGTTGTCGGTTTGCGGTGCTGGTTTAATGTGTTTACGGTGATGGTGGAGGAAGGCCTGTGGGTTTGGTAACCTTATCATATCAGAGCAGCTTCCCTTTAGATTCCACTGATGCACAAATGCAATCGGCCTCTGTTTATGAAAGCTTCATATCGGGATAATATGCATGGCTTTTTATCAGTGTGCGGCAAGACTCTATCTGTGCACAGAAAAAGGGTGTGTGTGTGCGTGTGTGTGCGTGTGTGTGCGTGTGTGTGTGTGTGGAAGGGGAGGATGCAGCGACAAAGAGTGCATTTGCTGAGATTAAATTGTTACAATAGTTATTCATGCATTTGCAGATGAACAGCAGTAGATGTTTGCTTTATGGGCTTCTGGATTTTTATGTGAACTAGAGGTGTACTTTGACATTATTGATTAATTGATAGCTTGATTTCTATTTTATGAAGTCAGTTTTAAAGATTAAATTTTATTCATCATGTATTATATAACAACGACAACAACAACATCAACAATAATAATAATAATAATAATAATAATAATAATAATAATAATAATAATAATAATAATAATAATAATAATAATATTATTATTATTATTATTATTGTTATTATTATTATTAATAACAACAATAATAACAATTAATATTATTATTGTTGTTGTTGTTGTTGTTGTTGTTGTTGTTGTTGTTGTTGTTGTTGTTGTTGTTATTATTATTATTATTATTATTAGTGGTAGTATTACTATTATTATTATTTAATGTAATGTTTATATGGTGTAAATGAATAATTAACATTTTATTTTGTGCAATATAATATAATTTTTAAAAGTTTAAATATTTTTCTTATTTATTATAGTAATATTAATATTAATATTAATATTTTTGTTTATGAATGTATTATTATTATTATTATTATTATTATTATTATTATTATTATTATTATTATTATTATTATTATCTCATTTTAAATGTATATTTTTACATTTATGAAATGTTAAATATATTTATGAATTATCATTAGATAATTAAAATAATGTTTTATTTTATAAAGATTTTATCACAGTTTATTGTTTATTGATTATTAATATTCATTCATTTTCTTTTCAGCATAGTCCCTTTATTAATCAGGGGTCGCCACAGCGGAATGAACTGCCAACTTATCCAGCATATGTTTTACGCAGCGGATTCCATTCCAACCACAACCCAACACTGGGAAACACCCACACACTCCTGCAATAATAGTTGTTGTTGTTAATTTTGTAATTATTATTATTATTATATTTTAATTAATAAAGATATTTTAATAATATTAATAGGATTAGTGGTAGTATTACTATTGTTATAATTCAATATAGTGTTTATATAGTGTAAATGAATAATTAACATGTTATTTTGTGCAATATAATATACTATTTTAAAAGTTGTCATATTTTTTAGTTTTTTTTTTTGTGGTTAGTATTTTTGTTTATGAATGTATTATTATTATCTCATTTTAAATCTATATTTTTACAATTATGAAATGTTAAATATATTTATGAATTATCATTAGATATTTAATTAAATGTTTTCTTTCCTTTTATTAATATTTTATCACTGTTTATTGTTTATTGATTTTGTTATTAATATAATATAATATAATATAATATAATATAATATAATATAATATAATATAATATAATATAATATAATATAATATAATATAATATATAATATAAAAAAATCAGTTAAAATTTCTATTTTAGTGAAACAATGTGTTCCTCATGTAGTTCCTTTTAATTGTTCTGTGCACAAATGTATGCTTATTGAATGTTTTATTTTTAGGTTTAAAGTATCTGGTTTAATAAATTAAAAAGTGCTTTGTTGTTTATTCTGTGAAACTCTGTGACAGTTTTGGTTCAGGTCGGGTGCAGACCTTTAAAATCTGAAACTACCGGCCAATTTTGACTGGGTCACAGGGTATTTTTATAGGCCAAGATCATGGTTTAACTTCATGCCCATGCAATGTAAGCATGTTTTTAGAAAGAGCTGCTATGACTTTACTTTAGGCAAAGTCCTTGATGCTCACCCCTTCAATTCCACTCATCTTAAATTAATGACCCTGTTTATTTGCTGGACTGTTTGACTTCTACAGAAACTATTGTTCTTCAGGCCCAAAGCTGTAGACTCCTGGGCAAGTACGAGTGTTGCACATCTGAAGATGCACGTATGAACCGAACACCTCTAGGGTTTCCGCAAAGCCAAGGCAAAACTTCTTTTATCCACCCCTGGATGACTCTCTTGCCAAGGCCTGCAGTCAAATTCCACAGCGGAGCCTTGTATGTATTCATTCACCATTATGACTTCAAGCGCATCTTTATCAATAGACTGAATAAATCAATACATGCTTGGAAGCTTGCACATGCTGGCCACTGTATTAGGTATACAGTTGGCTAGTACCAGATTAGACCAACTTTTGACATCAGAACTTCAGTCTTAATAATTCATGGTATAGATTCAGCTTTGATTTGAACTTTGTGGCTTGATATCCTGCTGGAATTGGCTATCATACGATGGATACACATAAAAAGGCGACATGCGTAACAATACTCCGATAAGTTGTGTTATTTAAATGATGTTCATTTGTTACCATTTGATCCATGCTTTTATGTTATTTACATCAAATTCTGACCCCACCACTTGAAAGCTAAAGCAGAAATTGAGACCCATTAGACTAAGGAATTTTTTCCAATCTTCTGTTGTCCCGCTTTGTTGAGCCTGTTTAATTTATAGCCCCAGTTTGCTGTTTTTAGTTGACTCGAATGTCGCCAGTGTATTCTGTAGCTCATCTGCTCCCACTGGCTTTTGCCCCCTCATACACCCCACAGTCTGCTCATAACTTATACTCGCCATAATCACTGCACTATTTAATATTTGCACATTTGAAATTGTACATATTTATTGCACTTTGTTGCACTAATTCATCTTGAATTGTACATATCCACTGCACACACACATTTGTAATTATGTTCAATTGAAGTCAGAATTATTAGCCCCTCTGAATTATTAGACCCCCTGTTTATTTTTTCCCCAATTTCTGTTTATGCAGAGAAGATTTTTTCAACACATTTCTAAGCATAATAGTTTTAATAACTCATCTTTATTAACTGATTTATTTTATCTGCCATGATGACAGTAAATAAAATTTTACTGGATATTTTTCAAGACACTTCTCTACAGCTTAAAGTGACTTTTAATGGCTTACCTAGGCAGGTTAGGGTAATTAGGCAAGTTATTGTATAACGATGGTTTGTTCTGTAGACTATCGCAAAAAATATAGCTTAAAGGGGCTAATAATTTTGACCTTAAAAATGGTTTTTAAAAAATTAAAAACTGCTTTTAATCTAGCCAAAATAAAACAAATAAGACTTTCTCCTAAAGAAAAATATTATCAGACATACTGTGGAAATGTCCTTGCTCTGTTTAACATATTTTGGGAAATATTTAAAAAAGACAAAAAAAATTAAAGGGGGGGCTAATAACTCTGACTTCAACTTTATATATCTGCATAATTTTGATTATTAATATTAACCTGTACATATATTAATCTATTGCAAATCTCTGTTCATAGTCAATACAACCTGTATATAATGTTCTTAGTACATCCATCTGTAAATATCACCCATAGTTTTTCTATAATTGCACTTTATAACTTACATTAGGTTAAACCTAAACTGCATTTCATTGCCTTGTACATGTGTAATTGTTGAATCTAATCTAAAAAAATAAATATATAATAATAATCTAATTTGATTCAAGGTTTGATGAGTTCTGTAGACCTCGGTTGTAATAAAAGTAGTTATTTAAAACAGTTAAATACAATTAGAAACTGTGCTCATCTGGGATCCAATGTCATGGCAAAGAGATCCTCACACAATGTGCGCAATTGACAGATCAAAAGTGAAAGTAAGAGCATGCTGTGGTTTACTTTATAGGACAGATGCTCTTAGTTTAGAAGTGTATTATGTGCTGTACATCTTAAAGTTTATTAATCCCATTGACATATTACTAAAATTGTCGGTGACACTGTGTCCTATAATAGTATGCAATGCGGCACCACAACATGAGATAAAACTTACCTTTATTTGTCCTAACCATCTTCAACAATGACCCGCATAATTTCTATTTTAGAAACTGGGATGCCGCAGCAAACAACAGCATAAACTGCTATGACAATTATCTCCTCAAGTACAGATTATGTGCTTTATTCAGTGCTAAATGCTACCAATGTGAGTCTGAATACTATTTTACATGACAGTTATTACAATACCACTGAAAGCAGCAGCATATGCAGTAGTTTACCTCAGATCTTGAAAATAAGCAACATACTGCATTGTTTATGGTCATAATAAACAAGTAGAAACTGGTGTGCTAGCTATTCAAGTTGTATATGGCCTGAGAAGAAAGAATAAGCTGTATGCCTGTTGTTTTAGTGTATAGATATTTGAAAATTGTAAAAATGTAATATGTCCTGATCTATGCATCATGATCTATCTATTGTTACTGGGGTCTTTGCATGAAACCGTCTTACACTCTTGACTCTCGACAATCATCAGCTCTGGATACGGGCTGGATCCAAGAGTATGTGAACATTAGGATAAGGAGAAACATACAAACAATTGTTTTTTTTTTCCCATTCTGATGCTTGGTTTGAACTTCATCAACTCTATTTACCAAGCCTACATGCTAGTATATTCATCGAGTACATTGTTTTATGTGACAGAGCAGATGTACCTAATAAAGTGTAGCTGCGGTTGTAGATATTATTTGTAGACATGACATGAATGTGATCAGCAGATTTTTTTTTAAGTAGTGAAGTAACTCAAGTGTTTTGAGTACTTTAATATTGTTAACACTATGGCAAGCTTGAGGTTCTTATCATTTTTTAATGAATTTAACACTCCTGCGGTGAGTCTGAATGCCTTCACGACACTGTTAAAAATCAAAGAGTTAAAAGCATAGCGTGGTTAGAATTGAATCCCCGCTGTTCTACCTAATCACATGTTTGAATGCACACGAGACTGGGGACAGCGAGGAACTTAGATTTACTTCGGGAGTCTTTCAAGGGCCCACTGTTGAAAACTCAGCACTCGGTTTAATTGCAGGAATAAAAGATTGAGAGGGGATGAGAGCCGTGCGGGGGCCTCATCCAAAAAGTTAGTGGGATATCTGGGCTTATTTACACTGTGATGGTTTCACAGTGTGTATCAGGGGGATGCATCCCCATTACTTTTTCTCTGAGCAGGTTTCTATGTGCTAAAACCTGAATTTTAGATTTGCTTAGGATAAATGTGAGTGGTACCTGTCTGTGCAAAAGTTTGGCATGTTTTTAGCGTGTTTTTAGGTTGTTGATAAAGTATTTTTCAAGGCAGAAGTTTTTAAATTGAGGTTAGGGGACCCCTAGGGGTCAGCAAGGGGGATGAAAATAAACTCACATTTAAAAAAATATATATTTTTAAGATTTAAATATGATTATTTGTGTCTTAAATACTAGAAATCATTATTGGATTAATACAGTTTTATTCAGTAACTGTAAGTCTTTAGCAGTGACAAAAAAGTAAATAAATAAAGTCAAATAATAAAGAAAATTGTTGTTTGGACGTTGTTATATGCTTTTGCATGTAGATATCACTATAATTATTTGTGGAATGTATTCATTTGTATATGAAATTTCTTTCAAAGTATTTTTTTCTGTGTACAGAAAAATATATATACACTGTCGACATAATGCAAATAGATATGCTTCCTTTTTATTATATTCCTATAATTATTTGTAAAAGTTTTATATCTAAGATACATTGATTTTTGTTAGTGTACTAAAACCTCATGCTTTTAATTCTACATTAAGTAAATATTCTCTGTGACATTTCATAATTTTTTTTGGCTGCAGTACAGTAACAATATAAAACCCAATCATGTATTGTAGAAAACAGCATGTTGTGACATATACAACAATGCATTATACTTTTTAAATGCATTAATTGGGTCTTTTATCCAAGGATTTTCTGTGCTCCGAATAGTAGCCCTGCTCATGCAGCACTTGAACAATTAGGAAAGGGTGAAGAATATCACATAAGAGCAGTAGAAGGTGCTTCTCGGAAGGCAATTCTCATGAAATGATGGTTTGAGTCTTAAGTGGGTTTTATCTCCTCCTCATTCACACATTGTTCATGGTTCTCCTCAGGGAATCGCAGCACCACCAGCCACACAACCTGCTGCTCCGGCTGCCTGTCTCTCTGTCTCTATCTCTTTTTCTTTCTCTCCCTCCATCTGTCTTTTTGGGCTGAATCAACCAACCTTGTGTTACAGCTACTATTTATTCAGAGAATGAATCCATTGCTTATATATGTTTTAATGATGACAGTCAATTAAAAAAGCTATTATTTAAATTGCTCAAACTAAACTCAAGTATTTTATGAGAAAATAATATGGAAACTTATTGTGTAAACAAAAAGAATGTCTTGACAGCAGTGTATTTTTTATTTTATATTTGTATGGATCAGTGTGTTCAATTTTATAAATTTTTATCATATTTTTTTATTATTATTCAGAGAAGAGTCAATTTCAGGTGGATTCTGTGGAGAACATGTCTTTATCTGTTTCTCACAGTTGGGAGGTGTTGCGGTTCCTGCTCTCCAACCTTCGCTGGTGGATGGAGGAGTATCGCTTTGACGGCTTCAGGTTTGATGGTGTGACCTCAATGCTCTACCACCACCATGGTATTGGTGAGTTATTCTACACTCATAAACAGGTGTCATTGTCTTAATATGTTGTTGTTTATTTCCAGTATTAAATTCGAATATCCTAAATATGCCTCAATCTACAATTTTGCTTCAAAAAATACAATATTCTGTTGTTTAGGGTTAAAAGAAACACAGAAGGCAGTAAAAACCAACAAATGTTATTCCCTTTTTCATACATTATGATAATGTACAGATAATCAAGTAATGAAGGCTCACTTGTGCACAGTTCATTGTACAAATCTATGATATCACTTCAAAACTTGATTACCACAGTGCGTGGTTTGTAAATATTTACACTATATTGCCAAAAGCTTTACATGGCAATGAACTTTCATTACATCCCAATCTTAGTCTGAGGGTTTATATAGAGTTGGCTCACCCATTGACACTGTAACAGCTTCTGGAAAGTGGCATTCAGTTTGCTCTCTAATCCATCCCAAAACTAATCTGTCAAGTTTAGGTCAGGTCTCTGGGCAGGCCAGTTCAGTTCCTCCACACCAAACTCATTCATCCATGGACCTTGCTCTGTGCACTGGTTGGAGTCATGTTGGAACTAGAAGGGTCGTACACACTAACAACCCCCACTATAACCCCCCTCCACCAAGCTTTAGACTCATTTCCGTCAGACTGCCAGTTAGAGAAGCATGATTGGTCTCTCCAGAAATCAAATCCCCAATGCTCAATAGTCATGCTCTACACCACTGCATCCAACTTGGCATTGCACTTGTGAGCTGAAGGTCACATAACATTCGGGGGTCTGTAGCTATTGACTCTGCAGGAAGTTGCACACTGTGCTCCTCAGCATGCCCCGCTCTTTTTTACAAAATCATTGAAAGTTGTTCATAGAATATCTAGTTGTGAGGAAATTTTACAAATGGACTTATTGCACAGGAGGCAACTTATCACAACACTGCAACTGATTTAATATAGCTCCTCAGAGCCTGTTCCTTCACAAATGTTTGTAGAAGCAGCATGTATGCATAGTTTTATACATTTGCAGTCATGAAAGTGATTAAACACCTCCTTTAAATGATTTGGAGGGGTGTCCAAAAACCTTTGGCTAACCTTTGACATCCCTCTAAATTATTTAATTACAGCATTTTGTCCAATGTAAAGAGTTCAAAGTCTTGTAAAAACAAGGTCATTTTTGAATGTGAAATTCTAAATATGTTTTTCTTTAACACTTTGGTTATTTTCAGGATAAGGTTGATAAAAGATCTAGTTAAAGCATTAAGCTTTTTATATGATGTTCTTTGATTTTTGATGATGCAAAATTTTTGTGTAATCGCAGACAAATGCTTGAAATCTGAGGCAAATCAGTGACCGCTCCCGTGAGTGACAATATTGCAGTGTAAAAAAGTTGTGATCAGAGAGAACTATGTTGTGTGAACGTGTTTTGACTGAAAAAACACATTGGCAATGACCTACAGCCAATCAGAGAGCAAGATATGGGGCAGCAGGGGGGAGTTATAGACCACAATATCAGACTAAATAAGCTTGACAATAACAATAAACAGAAACATTTACCACAACAGTAGCACATTGCAGAATTATTTATTGACCTTAACGCTGACCGAACATGTGGTCCTTTCCTTATCACTTCACATGTGCATTTTCGAAAAAGACAAAGTTGTCTGTGATTGTTTCTGTTATAGTCATGCAGTGTGTATCCTCCTGTCATTGATCCATTATGCAGTGTGAACAAAGCAGAAACTGAACCCTACCTCAAATTGCCATGCAGTGTAAAATCAACAATGACTTTGAAAATCATGCAGTGTGAACTCGTCATAAGTGCCACTTATCTGTTATTTATTTTCTTAAGCACATTGGTGCAAGGTCAGCCAGCATTGTTTTACATACATTTACTCAATCCAAAGGCCTCTCTGAATCTTTTTTGTTCTTCTTCAAAAGCTCCTGGAAATCACCATTTCTCACATTCCAACCAACTGACACTTCACCTCTGAGTGCCAGACATTTTGCATATAAGAAAGCAGCTCTTCAATTCGCTTTGGAGGGGATGATGTTCAGGAACACTCTGAATTACTGTTTTCAACCCCTACATTTTTTAACCTAAAAAGCTCCCAGTGTGGCAGATGAAATAGGAAATCTGACAAAAAGCATGAACAGGTCTGAATCGAACACACTGCCATCATTTTCTTTTCTTTTTTTCACAAATTTTCTCTCCACTTTGGTTTAATTTTTACAGAAATTTCCAGTTTAAGTTTGTTGAAACTAGTCTGTTGCCTAGTTCACACTTCACAATTTTAGCTCTAATTTTCGCTTCCTGACAGTTTTTCTGAAATAGCTGACAAAGGCCCAAATTCGGAGGCAAATTGAAGCTCATTCACTAGAGCCACAATCACACAGTGAATCGCTGACGTGTTGCTGACACCTGTGAAATATTTTATGATTCAACATGATTCAATGTGTGTGATTTCATCTGACTGAAAAACACATCAGCGATGACCAACAGCCAATGAGAGAGCAGGAGACAGATGAGTGTAGAGTTCGGGGAGGAGTTATAGACCACAATATCAGAATCAATAAGCTTTAACATTAAAAGAAAAGAACGGAACATTTCCTTGAACAGCCATAGCAGCACAATTCAAAATTATTTATTGATTATTTATTTTCTCTCTTTATACTGCCCTGCAGCTCCCCAATTATTTCCTTCTCCATAATCTTCTTTTCTTTTTGCCTTTTTACTGTAAATCATTGTGAGCACACAGACCTTTTGAATTAAATATTTAAAATATTTCTTGCACCATTTCCAGTCTCGCACGTGATCTTATCAATTCTCGCATGCATTTGTGAGTCAGACAATGTTGTCAGTAATTGTCATATAGTGTGTGTCCTCATGTCACTGATCCATCATGCAGTATGAACACAACAGCAACTGAACGCTACCCTAAATAGTCATGCAGTGTGAAAACAACAGCAATACTTCAATTATGAAAATCATGCATTGTGAATTCTAAGATGATTAGCTGGTTATATAGTTTAGGAAAATCTGTGTTTTAAAATTTTATTTCTTCATTTTATTTATTTCTATTTTTATTTTCTTTTATTTAATATTTTCCATCCACATCTCTGAAAAATGCATTTTCGACATATGGAAGCAAATGTCATTTTGAACAAGAACAGGTTCTTCTCACACCAGCATCAAACACACTAAACTGATTCATTTATGCATAATAAAATTATAATTTTCCAAAAAGCGGATAAAAATAAACTACAGATGAAACTAAAAAGCATGGTGGCTGAAAGAGTCATCTCATTTCTTCTGTAGTTTATTTTTATCTGCTTTTTGGAAAATTCTAATAATGTCAGCAAATTAAGAAAAGATCTTTATCTGTTTGACAGCACATGTGCCGCAAATCCTCACAACGCAAACACATTAAAAAAACACTCACACGCTCACAACGCAAACAAATAAATCTTACAATCCAAACAGATTACGAAACTGTCTAAAATGTGTCACAACACTTTCAAAGCCCATAGGGGACCCTAAAACGTGACAGACCCGGTTTTTTAGGTTATGGTTATTTAGGATATTAAAATACAAAAGACAAGGGAATCAGGATTTTGAAATAAACAAACAAAGAACTCGCCTTTCAAAGATCACCTACAGCTTCACTGAGCTATAGTCATGGCACAGCAGCGTCCGTCACATTTTAGGGTCCCCTTCAAACATTGCTAGTGTAATCCGTTCTTTTTGCAAGTGTTTTCAGCAGGCTCAAAATGTCAACATAATGTCATATTAACGTTGTACCTGAACAATGTGGGACATTGCAATTTGTTTAGAAAAGAAAAGCGCGTTGATGTCAGAACCCAACGTCAGACCGACGTTAATGTCCAACGTCCAATCTAAAATCAACCAAATATCAACATCTAATGATGTTACAGCTTAACATTGTGTGGACATTACCACTATAACATCTATCAGACATAAAATTTTTGTTACAAAACACAACCTAAAATCAACCAAATATCAACGTCATTTGACGTTATTAGATGCCAAAATAACGTTGTCCTTAGATGCTGGCTAGATATTGAATTTTGGTCACCTGACGTCACGACCTAAATCTAACCTAATATTAACGTTTTATGACATTGTGTCTTTTTTTGTAAAGTGCGTTTTTGTAATTTGTTCGTGTTGTGAGAAAATGCAGCATGTTTTGTTAATTTGTTGGTGTTCTGGGAAAACTTATTTTATATATATATTTTAAAGCGTATGCATTGTGAGGTTTTTCTGCAAGTACTGTATGCTGTCAAATGGATGAATATCTATTCTTAATTTGCTAATGTTTGTTTTGTTTTGTTATTGCATGGGTTTTCTTAAATTGCAGCATGTTAAACTCTCTCTGCCATTATAAAAAAGTGTCTATATTGATTTCTAGAGAGAGTGAGTCCTTATAAGTTAATCAATGCATCAAAGTTTGGATGCAGATTTGTGTAGAGCGAATCATGCCAACTGTGTCATTTCTACAGCATTAATAATGCTCTAAATCATTGAATAGGCAAGAAAAGTACAAACTGCATAAATAGATTTGAAGGACCCTCTTAGACCACCATCATAAATTATGAGAGACCTTGGCCGCTCTGTACATATTACAGTGAAATGGTTCACTTATGACTTTGTGATTATTAATCAGTGTCTCTTTGGAGAATTTCCTCTGAATTCCAGTCAAATGCCCTTGTTTTGTCCAGGCACATCGTTTTCGGGGAACTACAGCGAGTACTTCGGCATGCAAGTGGATGAAAACGCACTCGTTTACCTAATGCTGGCCAATCACATCCTGCACAGGCTCTACCCACAATGCATCACTGTAGCGGAGGTGAGAATGTACCAGCCCGCCGTACCTTCATCACAAAAAGGTATAATTTCTCATGCTCGTATCTTTTTCCCACCAATTACAGCCCCTATTACCTTTTTCTGGCTCCAGAGTGGAAAATTCATTTCATTCTTCTCTATTCTCCTGCTCTGTGCCGGTGCGTTTATTTAAAGCTTAGCTCCTGAGAGGAAGGAGCTCAACACTGTGGTTAATGGATCAGGGTGATAATTGGGTGATTAAGGCCAAAAGATTCAAGAACAGGAACAGGAGAGATTTTCAGGGCCAGGCGCTGTATGGATCCGTGCCACGCTCTCTTCTTCAGCAGTCTGGTATGACCCACGGGCAGGTTGTAATAGAAGCAGGCGTTTTTCAAATTGCTTTAATTTGCCCATCTGCCAATGCGATTAATCAAAAGTGCAGAATGAATGGAAAAGTAGAAGAGTACAACTGCATCCCTGAACATAGCAGGAATGTGTATCTCAAGGGTTGCTACAAACCAGGTAAAATTCTCAATCCCAAAGCCTCTCACTGCGGAAAAATCATTTTCTGAATCATTTTTTTTTTGCTCAAAAGCTCTTGGTAATCAGTATTTCTCACATTCCAGACATATGACACTTTTTGCATCTGGGTGTCAGACATTTTGCATGTAAGAAAGCAGCTCCTTTATTTACTTTGAAGGGATGATGTTCAAGAACATTCTGAATTACTGTTTTCACCCTCTATGTTTTTATAACATTTCAAGCTACCAGTGTGGCAGATGAAATGGGAAATCTGACAGATCATGATCAGATCTGATTAGAACTTACCTGCCAGATTTGACTCTAAATTTTGTTGAAAGTGTAGGTTTCTATCCTATTCTCTTTTACTCAAAATTCCAACTAGCCTAAGATTATAATTAGCTATCTTAAAACCTTTATCCACTAAAGTTATGACATCTGCTTTAAACTTGGCTCAGTCTAGACAGGAGTTTTTAAATCGATTATGAAATCTGGTTTCATACTAATCATGCACATTAGGAGAATCTTCACAGTATTCATCAATACTTCAATACTTCACAGTATTCATTCTCCCAAACTTCAAACATGCTCACAGTATGTGATCTCACATGGCAGATGATCATTGAATAGTCCACCCAAAAGTGAAAATGTCCACTTTTTTTACTAACTCTTCAATTGTGCAAGCCTGTCATACTTACTTTCGTGTGCTGAACACAAAAGAAGTTATATAAAAAAAGTGTAAAATAGTATATAGTAGTGTATAGATTTTCTTACTATCCCATCAGACACACAACGTCATAAGAAGTCAATATTAGGTTAGGTTTAGGTTGTGAAGTCAAGTGACCAAAATTCAGTGTCTAGCCATCGTCTAAGGACAACGTTATTTTAGCGTCCAATAACGACATTAAATGACGTTGATGTTTGGTTATTTTAGGTTGTGTCTTAAACCAACATCATATTGATGTCAAATAGTGACATTTATTCGTCAGGTATGGCAACCAAAATCTAACATCTGATAGACATCATAGTGGTAACGTACACACATTAGATGTTGAGATTTGGTTGAGTTTAGGTTGGACGTTGGACTTCAACGTCGAGTTCTGACATCAAACCGATTTTCATTTTCCCAAATGCAACATCGTTAGTGTACAATCTGACATTATGTTGACATCCTGTGCCTGCTGGGATGGATGTAAATGGTTACAGGTTTTCAGCTGTCTTCAAATATCTTCTTTTGTGTTCAACAGAATAAAGAAATTTATAAAGGTTTGGTACCACTTGAAGGTGAAATAATGATTTTTATTTTATTTCTTTTTTTTTAAAGCAAATTATGCCTTTAACAGCTATTAATTACATTTTTTTACACTTACCCAGTTCAGTTTCTCCCTGTCACAGGAAACAATAATACCAGATAATATGGCCCAAACATTTGAACCATTTTTTTCTTTCTGTTTTACTGTTATTTCTTGAATTAAAATGTTGTTATTTCTAATAAATTTAGTATTGCACACATGGTACATTTATTTATTTGTTTGTTTATTTATGATACATAATTTATTTATCATTTATTTATTTATTTATGATAAATGATGTATTTACTTAGTAAATTTTATTAGTATATTGTTAATTATTCCTCCAGTCCTAAAACGTTATAAAAAGTGACCACAAAGTCACATAAGAAATAATGCATTCCCTGGATGTCACCCTTTCCAAAACCATACAGTACTGTATGTTCTAATAATAATTTAAGCAATAATCAATGTTTTTGCTTTCAAGATGTGACTTTTTTTTTTAAACGAATTATGCCTTCACATTACTACAGTCTGGCCTGTTGATTTGTTAGTTGTCACAATAGCCTGGTTTCCATAACAAATTTGCAAAAACGTTGATGAAAAGTTATTGTGATGAGTGATTAAAAAAGGCTATTATGAAGTGACAGCATTTAAGCATTCTGTGTGACTCAAATACATTTTTTCCCTCTAATGTCCAAAACTGATGACAACAGATGTCAGTAGATTCATGTATAGTCTATGAAAACCACAGCTTCAGTTTTAACTTCCGTTTCTTTAAAGATTATTAAATGATCTTGTAAAACAAAAACAAATTATATTGCAGTTTTTGTTTTAAAATAGTTCTTTGATTTACAGAATTAGGGATACTTTCTACTGATACAATTTGAAGGGTAATAGAAACCTGGCTACTGACTAGCTAAAGACCAGCTAAAACCCAACTTTCATGTTCCAAAACTCTGCTTAATCCGTATCATTCCAGAAGGGAATCCACATTCTCACACTTTCCCCCACTCTCCATTTCCTCATGGATTATTGTGTAGGATGTATCAGGGATGCCAGGCCTGTGCAGGGCCATTGAAGAGGGAGGACTGGGCTTTGATTATCGTCTGACCATGGCCGTGCCAGACAAATGGATCCAGGTGAGCTCCCATCTCCTGTGATTTCCCTCCCTCCCTCTCTCTCCCAACACAGATGTTGCTCCTTTGTGTTTGGTTCTGTGCAAATGATGTTGTTTGATGTTTGCAGTTCACCGTTTTGAGGTCATCTCTTTTTATGAAGCTGCGTATTTGTAGCCTCTCTGCTGCCTCTGTCTCGCATCCAAATCTCCTCTCTGGCACGGCTCTATCTGCGCATGTATCAGCGTGGGCATTTCCGCTTTAATTCCAGCCAGGTTTTTGCATGGCGGTGCCTTTTTAAAATGACAAAAGGAAGAGTATTGACTGAGTTTGCTTCGTGGGTTCAGGGTGTAATCTGAGATCTGGCATGGGCTGTTTAGATAGCAGCATCCTCTGTTTTTTCTGTCGGGGTTCTATTTCAGTCCCACTTTGTCCATCTTTCATTCGTCTTCTTTTTTTGGCAGCCTTCTGAATGGCATTGAAAGGTTTGTATATTGATATCCCGTCTCTATCTCTCTATTATAAAAGCCTTGGTGTTTGTGTAGATGTTGTGCTTGTTTTGTGTCTCCCCTTTCATGCACACACACACACTCTTCTTGTTCTTCAGGCTTATTCAACATGACTTCCAAAAACTCTAATCACTTTCAAGTCTTGCATAGAAAAGACGGAATTTTCACGCTTGGCACCAAACCAGAACGCAACCCCGAAAAATAATTGAAAACAAGTGAAACAAATCGCATTCAATCATACAAAAAAGGAAACTTGCAAATTATTTTCCCTTTTAGCTGAGCACAGAATATCAAGCGCATCCTTGTTTACGGTTTTAAAGGAACGGTTAAAGCCAAAATGACAATCCTGTCATCGTTTGCTCATCCTTGTGTGTTTTTGAAAGCTGTGTGACTTTCTGAAGTTTGAGGAATGCTTTTGCTGCTCTGTCCAAACAACACAGTCACACACTGGATCATATCTGTGGTACATTCCAGATCTTCTGATGCCAGTGACTGCATTGTTGAGGTTTTGTTTGTGTTGAGCTTTTTATTATTTTTATTATTATTATTATTCATTTATTCATTCATTCATTTTCTTTTGGGCTTAGTCCCTTTGTTAGTTCGGGGTCGCCACAGTAGAATGAACCGCCAACTTATCCAGCACATGTTTTATGCAGCGGATGCCCTTCCAGCTGCAACCCATCTCTGGGAAACATCCATACACACTCATTCACACTTATACACTACAGACAATTTAGCCAACCCAATTCACCTGTACCGCATGTCTTTGGACTGTGGGGGAAACCGGAGCACCCGGAGGAAACTCACGCGTACGCAGGGAGAACATACAAACTCCACACAGAAACACCAACCAGTGACCTTCTTGCTGTGAGACGACAGCACTACCTACTGCGCCACCATTATTATTATTATTTTTATTTTTTTATTTTATTTATTCATTTATTTTTTATTATTATGACTATTATTTTTATTATTTTGTTCAAGTCGTTTTTTACTTAAATAGTTAGGGTATTAATTATTGTGCTGTATTGTTTGTTTTGTATTTTGTTCTTTAATTTTAGTCTTGACTAAAACAATATTTAAAGTTTTTTTTCATTGCATTGATTTAGATTTTAGTTTCTTCTTTTATTTTTGTTTGAGATGTTTATTTTTTTTCTTGTTGGGTTTAAGTTGTTTGAGTTGAATATGTTTGGTAGAGCAGAAGTTTTATTTTAAGTCTTGTATTTGTTTGTGTTGTATTTTGTCTTTTATTATTTTTTTAAGTTGTATAATTTTGTTTATTATTGCAGTGTGGTTGATGTTTTTGCAATTTTTTTTTGTTTTGCTTTGTTTTGTTGGATTGTTGCAATATATAGGGTTAATGCGTTAAAATAGATTTGGGCTTTTGTTTTGTGATTTTATTTATTATTTTAGGCTTTGTTATGAGTTTAGGCTTTGTCTTGTGTTATTGTTATAATTTTTTGATTATTATTGTCATTAGTTTTGTTTTGTGTTTTTTTATATAATATGAGTCAAAACCTTTTGTTTTGTTTTGTTTTGTTTTGTTTTGTTTTGTTTTGTTTTGTTTTGTTTTGTTTTGTTTTGTTTTGTTTTGTTTTGTTTTGTTTTGTTTTGTTTTTGTTGTTTTCAGTGTTCCTGAGATTTTTTTCTGTGTTCTAACAAAGACTATAGAATATACAAGACATGTCACCCTGTAGTTTTGAATGAAGAAAAGTGTATCAGTCAATATGGCGATTGAAACCCTGCTTACTAGTACACGACCCAATCAGCAATCGCTATAGACTGCCGTTTCTCTAAGGGAGAAGCTCGGACCAGACCTGTGTTCATTCATTCATTCATTCATTTATTCATTTTCCTTCGCCTTAGCCTTAGATTTATCAGAGATTGCCACAGCGGTAGGAATCACAAACTATTTCAGCATTTGTTTTACACAGCAGATGCCCTTCTAGCTGCAACCCGGTATTGGTAAACACCTATTATCACATTCACTCACTATGGCCAATTTAGTTCATTCTGTTCACTTAAAGTGCATGTCTTTGGACGGGGAGGACATGCAAACGTGGAGGACATGCAAACTCCACACAGAAATCTTCTTGCTTCTTCCTTTTTGCTGTGAGGTGACAGTGCTAACCACTGTGCCACTGTGCTGCCCATTACAGGGATCATTTTAATTGATAATATATCAAAATTGAAAACAATTAAGGCTCTTTCCACTGCATAATATGACACGTTCAGTTTAGTACATTCCATTTTGAGTACTTTAATGCGTTCCTAACCAGCTACTTTTTTAAGTACTCGGGTGAGGTTCCAATCGAGCCATACCATTACCAAAATGCAATCCATACACAATGCTGATCACTGATTGGTCTGAGAGAATTGTTACTGTTAATGTCATGATTTACAACATGAGACATGAGAAACCAAACCCCAAACAATTTAAATAGTCTGCTGCAGCCACTGCTGTATTGTTGGCTCGCATGACTAAACCACTTTTATACCACCACAAGAAAAAGACACCTGAAATGGCAGCATCATGGTCAGTAGAAGTCAGGATGTTACTGTCATTGGATCAAGCTAGAACTGAATGGAATGACATGGAATGAAAATGTTTTTACAGAAACTCACAGCTTTTTTAGGTGGTACTAAATTGCATAATAGAAGCAGCTTTGTTTGCCATCGTGAACATAAGAAAAATACAACCCACTACAACTTCAATGTTTCCAAACTGCTTGTTTCTGATGAAAGTCATACGGGGTTAGAACAACATGTGGGTCTGCATGAATAAATTTTCATTTTTGGCTGAAATTTGCTCTAATCTCTTGGCAAACTACAGCAAGCCTGTTTCTGTGACCCGCTTCTGACAAAGAAATACATGTCCACACATCACCTCTGCCCCATAACTCTCTTTTTCACAATGTGCTGTTCAAAAGGGCAAACTTCTTCCTGATTTACTGCTGAATTCCAACTCTTTCTGGCTTTCTGTCTCTCTCCTCTGTGTCACAAACGCGCTGCTCTGTGACGGAGGTCGGCTGAGCGTGGCTCTCTCGTGAAATTAAAATGTCCGCAGCTCTGAATCGATAATGCAGATGATGAACAGAGTGGAGAGAAACAGGAGGAGAAGAGGGCCACGGTCTATAATGAAACCTCCCCAAAGCCTAATGAAATCTTTAGAGATTTCCATAAAGAGAGCAGCTGTTCTCTCTCCCTCACTGTATCCGCTGATGAATACATTAATATGTGGAATCAATAGGTTTATTAACGATGCCGTTTGATTCGCGGGGCGCTGAGGAGAGCGAGAGTTCAGTCATACTTCCTGAAGAAGAGAAATGGAAATGAAGTTATAACTGAAGAGCAGATTAGATCGCAGTGTGAGTGGGTTTCTGGTGGCCTGTGGCGTGTGGCTGATATAAAGTCTGCTGCTCGCTGTTGGGTGGAGAAGTCAGCTTTAACTGGCGTGTATCATATTATTATATTAATATTTGTGTGTGCATTACCCATCGCATTCCCAAATAGGAATTGAGGCATGTTTTGCTTTGTTTTCTGTTTGTTTTTTAGTTTGTAGTTTTGTGTAATATTTTATATAATACGTCATGTTTTTATTTACTGCAAGCATGTTTTGTTTGTTCTGTTGTTGTGATTCCCCCAACAACCAACAATTTGTTGTTGTTTTTTTGGATTTAAGTTTTATTTTGTTTTGTTTTGTTTTGTTTTGTTTTGTTTTGTTTTGTTTTGTTTTGTTTTGTTTTGTTTTGTTTTGTTTTGTTTTGTTTTGTTTTGTTTTGTTTTGTTTTCAGTGTTCCAGAGATTTTTTCTGTGTTCTAACAAAGACTATAGAACTTTGTAAAGTCTTAACTACTAATGATATTTTTACATACAATAGCACATCCTATGTTTTGTTTTAATTTCTGTTTTGTCTTCTTTTATTTATTTATTTATTTATTTATTTTTTGAGTTTAGATTTGTTTTGGGGTTTTTATATTTTATTCGCATTTGTTTTAGTTTAGCTTTGGCTGAGTTGTGTTGAGTTGAGGTTTGTTATCTTGATTGTTTTGTTCTTGTATTTTTTTTTTTTAGAGTTTGTGGTGTATGATATTGGAGACTAAGACTTTATTTTTAAAATAAATTTATAATAAAACTGTTTTATTTTATTGCATTATTTAGTTTTTATTGCAATGTGAAATGACGTTTTTACATTATTGATGAAGTTTTTTGCGTTAAGACTTTGAGTTTAGGCTTTGTTATTGTAACTGATTTTTACATTTTAATCATTTTGATTTAGTTTTAGTTGCATTGTACTGCATTGTGTTGTGTTGTTTGTTTGTGTTTTATGCTTTATTTTGTTTTATTTTTTTCATGCTATTTTAGTCTTTTCTAGTCTGTGGTGTATAACATTGGAAAATAGGATTTGAATATAATGTTTCTAATTTACTGCAATGACAGGTTTGTTTGTTGTTTTTGCATTGTATTCTGTTAAGCCGAAGTTGTGACATACATTAGAAAATGAAAGTAGCTGGATTTAAACTTGAGAACAAAACATAGATTTAGAAACAATATAGCACAACCTTTTGACACAACATTTTGAAACTAACTGTTATGCACATTATTACCACATGAACACCCACTGTGGATATTTGTGAGATTTTTTTAATCCATTATGAGCTTGAACATTTATCTGTGACTGTTTATTTACATGTCAGTACAAGCAATATCTCGTGTGTTGTGGAAGAAAGAGGTCAAATAAAGCCATCGCTTGTAATTACCAGCAGTGCCACTAGAAAAACAGATTAATATCCTTCTGGCCTTTCTGGCTAAAAGCACTCCACAACCCTTATTTGTTTAATTCATATCCTGGTGCTGAGCTCCATGTGGCTGTTGATTTGATTAATTTGCTTAAGCAAATTAACTCGAATTATCTAATACTTTTCCATTACCCCCACCCCCACATCAACACCCCACCCCTCATGCTCGTCTGCTCTCAAGAGGAACAATTAAAGCTCATGATGCATAATTGTGATGGGAAGTCACTCTGGTTTTGGCTTCCTCATTAGAGTTTTAGCTCAGCCTCCGGTGGATGAATTATGTATCCATATACTTTTACTTCTCTTCCTGTGGTCTAAAGAGGAGGAAAAGTGGGAGGCAGTGGAAGATGGAGAGAAAGGGAGGTTTGGTTGATGATCGCTAAAGCGGATAACTTGTTTTCTCTTCCCATCAGACTGAACTGTGCCACACGCTGATTGTGTGTGATTGCGGAGGAGATGTGTTTGCCGTAATTAAGTCTACGGTTTGGGCATGTGCAATTTCTGTTTGTTTGGTTAAATAGAGGATTTCATGAGATGTGGAATTATTGTAAACATACGATGTGAGAGACGAAGATATTTTGTACCATTGCTATGGAGGACGTCTATAGTAAGAGCTGTACAGGTAAACCTCACGAACCGTGTCTCACAAAGAGTGTTGTTAAGGGTGTATAGTATAGTCTGTGGTCTCTAGTGTCCTTGTTAGCACTTTTGCTGAATATTCCAGCTTGAATCCAACTTGAAGCAGGACGTGTAGAACCAAAGAGGTTCCGTTGGTGGTGTGACCCCGACAGGAATGTGATTAAACAAGTGTAATGGGGGCTAATTATGGGTAGTTAGATAGTTAGGGCATAGATAGGGCTAAGTACAAGCTGTCTGAGTCCCACTCAAAGCATTGGGATTAAATATGATAGGTGACATTGGTGCCATGACTTGAACAGCCATTTTAGGAGAGTAGAGATGAACTCATGATTCGATTCACAATTTTGTTTTCACCATTTGATTTTATACCAAATGCATCAATTATACAGAAAAATTAAAAGGTGTCATTTTCTTAGGCTATTGCTGCATGCTCCATTGTGAAATGCCACAGCCATATCACCCTGCTGCCCAAGACAAGTTACTCACTGAAGCTAAGCAGGGCTGAGCATGGTCAATACCTGGATGAGAGACCACATGGGAAAACCAGGTTGCTGTTGGAAGTGGTGTTAGAGAGGCCAGCAGGAGACTCTGCAGTTCTCAGCTCAACCTGCAGTCTGTGTGAGTCCTAATGCCCCAGTGTATTGATGTGGGAACAAAATACTGTCATCGAGACTTTCGGATGAGATGTAAACCGAGGTTCTGACTCCCTGCGGTTATTAATAATCCAATAGCACTTCTCATAAAGAATAGTAACCCGGGGTGTAAGAGGGTGTAACCCTGGGTGTAACCCTGGTGTCCTGGCCAAATTCCCTCCATCCGCCCTTACACGTTATGACTTCTCAATCATCCCCATTTACCAAATTGGCTCTATCACTGTCTCTCCACTCCATCAATAGCTAGTATGTGGTGAGTGCACTGGCACCATTGTCCTGTAGCTGCCATCGCATCATACAGGTGGATGCTGCACACTGGTGGTGGTGTGGAGAGACCCCCCCCCCCCCCCCCCCAAATCCACTGTTTGTAAAGTTTTTAGTTCTGATACTCCCAAAATCATTCCACATAAATTTGCAGATTTTTCACAAAAATATCTGCAGAAATAGTAAAATATGTCCACAGATTCTGTCTGGCCCTACCCACATGCAGGCCCACACGGAATCTGCACGCGCATAATTACACAGATTTTTAGCCCATCATCAGTTCTGTTTATTTACTTGAGTAAATGTGTGTCAATTGAGATTTATTCAGTTTTTAAATTAATTACAGTAATATTATTGACTAATATGAAAATGTTCATCTGATTTATGTACAATACAGTTTGTACAGTAATATTTTCTGTCTTTCAGTAGAGATATATGAGAGACTTATATGAGAGAACTGTGAATAAAACAGTTGTCTTGCCAACTTTCTAAACAGAAGCTCGCAAACGTTGCCCCATCTATGAGCCCTTCTGATTAGTCCACTGCTTATGGACCTGGCAGTGATGAGCTGCACTGTGTGAAAGTTGCAGATCTTTCATGCATACCTGCCAACACTGCCGTTTTTGCAAAGTCTCCTGTATTTCAGACCGATCTAAAACAAGTTTTGTTATTTCTCTCTGAAAACTTCTGTAACTCCATACAGCATGTGTCTACGTTGAAAAACAGTAGAAAAGTATAGCAGTGGGAAGGAATAATGCATTCTGTGTGAACGGCTCCTAAAGCACCAGAAAATCACACCAGAAGCATAGCTCAGCGGCGCGCCGCGTAGCGCCACGCAGCGCCACGCAGCGCCACGCAGCGCCACGCAGCGCCATACATTTCAGAATTCTAAACATAGGTTTCTATCAGGGTACACACCAGCGCCGCAGGTCGGTGGCTGTCGGCGGCACCCAGCCACGGCTCAGGACACTGCTCATATTTCTGGCGCGCCACAGAGCGTCATCTGATTAGTTTCATTTTAAATACCATGTGAATGTGCGTGTCTGGTGTGCGATACTTTCAACTGCCATGTGCGCGCCGTGTCGCAGAGCTGAGTGGTGCATCTGGTGTGTGATGCCCTTAAGACTTTGCCTGTTCTCTTTTCGTTTCCATTATGTGTGCAGCATAAGCATTTTTCAAAAATCTAAATTAAACTGTATATATTTGAAATGTTTAGCAAAAACAGATTGGTCTGACTTTAGTTATGTGAGAGGATTGACCTTCTACATACATCTAAAGTCCCTTTAAGGCAAGTCATTTCACGTTTCACATTAAGGCGACAATCTTTAAGAACGCCTCTCGGGTGGTATGCTCAGGCATTCAGTTTGAATTGGGAAACATCAAATTCTCCAAAACTACTTGCCAAGCTTATGATTACATTTCATATTAGGAATAAACAATAAAATTAAACAACTGTCTCTTTAGTTTCATTTCTAAATGTTCGTATCACACGAAATCTGCAGAAGCTCACACTTTTCCCCATTCAAAAGTATACGAGTGACATGTCTTGTGTATTCTATAGTCTTTGATACATCCAGAAAGCTTAGCATGACCAAGAGGCGACACTCAATAGAACGTTCCATTGCAACAGCAGCGCCCAGCAACAGCCCCACGGTTCCGCTATTTTAGAGTGAAAGCGATCGGCTGTCCATTGGATCTTATTCCTATCGCGATGGCAAGCAGCTGCTTTGTTTTTTTATTTATTTATTTATTTAAAAAGTTCATTAAAGCTGAGATACAACCTGAAAGAAGACAATACGACACTTACTATCACAATCATCAGCACTTTTAATAGTTTATTTTACAGACTTATAATACGCTGTTGTTCTATTAGAATTTTCATTCCAAAATGGCCACCATGCCATCTAGTGGCTATTTCCCAAATCCCACTAGAATGTCGCCTCTATGATTCTATGCTCTTTGATACATGTAAAGGAAACGGCAGACATGCTGAATGAGTTGCAAAGTCACTCTTTGCCAGCAGTTGGCACTTTTTAACAGTAGTGTTCCCACTGTAAAAAGGCAGCGCTGCGCTTATGAATACTATTTAAATGTACAGTATCATTAAGTGGCAAGATGAACAGAAAACACCACAAAATTTCTTAAATATTTATTTTGTCTGGCTACAGACCAGGTGGAGATGCAAGCTGAGACTGCATGCAATGCTTTTAATGCATACACCTAACCTCGCACCTAACCCTACTCCTCACAGTGATGTCACTAGCTCTATTGGGTGCATGTGTCAGAGACTGAATGTCTGAGACTGTGCATGTCTGCAGCCAGATACGATTGTACAAAAGACAGACTCAAAAATGTGGTTTGAAACATCTTATTTCCTTTCATCACAAACATGTAACCAATCCTGTCAGCTTGGCATGGGACTTTTTCTATTAGTATCTCTACTGACTTTCTGATTTCTGCTTTTACCTATACTAAATGAGGCAGTGGCATATATTCAAGTGTTTTAAGGCATAGTGAATTCTTAGTCTAGTAAAATATTAAGGTATATTCAAATGGTAATCTGATCAAGTTTAAATAGATAAAATAATGATGGGGTGCTTTCTCGTTCTCATTTATTTCCCCAATAGAACATTGAAAGATGTCCAGATTCCCACCTTTTATGTTTATTTCTTAATATTTAAACCATGCCTGTTTTTGGAGTTGTCATCACAGCTGTCCTTAGATTTTACCTGAAGTGTATGTACTCATTCTTCCCTCTACTGGACAAAATAGGAATTACAGCTGCAGATGACAGCAGGGAGACGCAGTTGGCAGTGTGCTGTGATTAAAAACTCATTTGATTTTCTCTTCTCTTCCGTATCTCTCTTTTCTGTATCTTTAGCAATAACATTTCATTTTATGGGCTTTAATGGAATGGTCATATTCAGAGCCGTGGCACAGCAGTAGTTTGTCCTCTGTATAATGTGTCAGGAATTCAGTGCTCACACTGAGACTAAAGAAGAGTCCAGAAGTCTTTATTTACTACTGTAGTTTGTATATTTATTCATTCATTTTCATCTTCATTATTTCTAATTTATGATGTTATTCCATTTCTTATCATGAATTTACTAAAAGAAACTTTAGAGAAAGATGATTCTAATAACAACGTGCATTTTCATTTTTTTTTAATACATACATCTAATTTTTTCCCAGTTTCACTGGGCCTCAGTAAAGTTTGTTTAATTTTCATTTATTTATTTATTTATTTATTTATTTATTTATTTATTTATTTATTTATTTATTTATTTATTTATACTATTCTTGTATTGTCTTGTATTGTTGTATTGCTGACTTAAAAGCTGACTTAAATACTAATTAATGAAGAATAATATTATTCACATTATTGACATATTTAATAAATATTATTCAAAATAAGAATAAATATAAAATAATAATTAAAAACAACTGTTAAAACTTATTCAACACAGCATTTCCAGTTGTGGTTTTTGTAGTCTCCAACTGGAGGCTTTGGTCTGATGAATCTCACTTCTTGGCCTCACTATCGCTAAATAAAATCTGTACATTCAACACTTTATAAGCTAGAAAAGTTTACTGGTTCAAATGCTCTGGAAAGTCAGAACATTGATTGGATTTGAAGGTGTTTTAAGACTTATATAGTCTGTGTGTGTGCCTTGACCTCTTTGACCTCTGGGAGTTCGCCCCACTGAGATGACACAGCAGCTTATACTCTATTATTGATTTGTCTGTTTATGCTTTTCTCATAAACACAAACACAGAGGCAGCAGCTTCTGCATTTTAATCCGCCGTTACAAATTTAAAACACACACATATGACTTTCTCATGATAACGTTCAATTATACATGTGTATATATAGCAGCAACAGCAAAGTCAAGGGGCCAGATCCCAGCGGAAAGACATAAGCTATTAAAGATGCATGCACTCTTGAACAGAATAGACTTCCAAATGTAAATCCATAATGTAAAGGAGCATTAAAGTAATGTGCTGTTTGCAGAGTGATGCAGTAGGAAGCTATAGTCAAATGCTTGGAGAGGTAATGCAATAATGCGCTGTTCATTATGAACATGATGTGTAATCCCCAAATTACTTCAGAAAATATTTAGATCTAAAAAAAACTAAATTAAATAAAAAGTACAAAATGCTACAATGTGCTAACTCGCTAATAGCCACAATCTTATCGTCCTTCAGCCCATGAGTTGGTCACTGAAGCTAAGCAGGGCTGAGCCTGGTTATTACCTGCATGGGAGACCACATAAGAAAACTAAGGTTGCTGTAACAAGTACGGTTAGTGTGGCCAGCAGGGGGCACTCAACCTGCAGTCTGTGTGAGTCCTAATGCCCCAGTATAGTGAAGTGGACACTATACTGTCAGTGAGCACCGTCTTTCGGATGAGACGTTAAACTGAATCTGTTGTCATTAAAAGTCCCATGTAGCTGTTATACATACAGCCCCATACAGCCAAGCCACCCCCCTCTCCCCTTGCAATCCAACTGACCTGCAATCCAAACCACCAACCCCCCTGCCACCCTTCCATAAAAAAAAGCTAAAAAAAAAACTGTAAATGTAATTTGGGAAAGATTCAGGAAGCAATGTGGCCACTGAGCAGGATTACTAGTTTGGCTGAACAGATGATCCAAAAAAATGTAATATCTAATATCTAAAATATATTGGCATAATTAAATCCCTTTAAAGGGTCACGAAACACCAAAACACATTTTTTGGGATGTTGACAGACATATATATGTCCCACGCTGGTAAAAACACTATTAGGACACATATATTTCACAAAAAATGTAATGTAATGTAATGAGACCCCTCGTTGTTGTTTTTTTATAGATATTAAATTGTCAGCAATACACAAAACATGTATAACGGCCATGTATTTTAAAGTTCAAATGCAAAAGTCACGAGTCAGCCTGTGATGTTACTTTTAAAATGTTTGAAAAGTAAGTCAGCGGCTAAATGAGAGCCGGGACCCATTGTAAAGACAGATTACAGTGGAATCTCAGCCTTGCTTCACAAAATACTCAGGCTCCCGTCGTCTCGACATCATCTAAGAATCTCTGTGTTGAAGCCGTCCTGCCGGGACTCATGTTTCTAATCCTATCCTTACATCCCGTGGCTCAGAGGCAGCGGCGTCGCGCATCTCTCATCGCTCTTCAGTGTGGCGTATTTATTTGAAGACTGTATTCGCATTCTGAGGGCCTGTGAAAGCGAGGAACTTCGAGTTTCCAAAAGCAGTTTGTGGTTTCTGCCTCTATCTCCGCTACGTCCCTTGTATTAGCATACTAACCCTGTCTCAAATATGAAAAAGCTTGCTTCTTATCACATAAAAGCGTCTCGTCAAAAAAAGGAGGAATGGTTTCAGAAAGGAAAACCACTTTGCTTTGAGACTTCGAGATTTCGGTTGCTCTTTTGTCTTTTGTTGTTTCTCGGTATATTTGGAGTTTCTCTCTATTCCTGTTCCTCTGTTGTTTATGTCTCTTCGTTTCATGTTGCTTATCTGTGTCTTCCAGTTTTTTGGCTTTACCACACGTTTGCTGGCTGGACGAGGATTTTTCTTACGCAAAAAATCCTTGTCAGATTTTTTTTCCTCCTCGGCTCCTTCTTAATTTTTCTTTGTGTAGTTTATATTAAGAGGAAATGTGAGCCCAAGTTCTTGTCACGTTCAGTGAACTGTAATGAATTATAGAGCACAACACAACAAAGACGACTAGACAGCCAGTCTGCAGCATATTTCGACCGGAAAGATCTTCACAGATTGGCTTTGTAAAGCAGTGTAAGTGCTCTGGTAGGGCATGTAACACGCTGGCCTGATGCGCTCCCTCTGCAGGAAACCGTTCCGTTCTTTTGATTTGATCTTTTTAAAAGAGGAAAATAAACACGGTTTCTAGCTTAGGCTTTGGATGCAAACTTCTGTCTAAGGAAGAGAACTTTTCTGGGCCAAACTCTTTGACTCTCGCAAGAAGCATACTTTTTATAATGATGTTATTATACATTTATTGAAATCATCCACCTGTAAGTGATGATTCTGTTATCATTTAATCACTTAAATGTCATGTTAACCTGTATGAGTTTGTCTTCTGAGGAACACAAATGATGATATTTACTGGAATGTCCAAGCTGCTCATTTTATGCAATGAATGTGAATAGAAATCTAATTTTTTAATACTCAAACTGCAGCTTTGTATTCTGTGTCAAAGTATCATAGATTTATTAATTAATTTAATTTAATTACATTTCTTACTCACAGTGGCTCAGATAGTTAAAATGGTACTCCAAACATGTCTGAGATAAGGTGAAAAATGTATAAGTTAAAAAGGTTATTAAAAGTTAAAACAGTTTTTTATATAATATAATATAATATAATATAATATAATATAATATAATATAATATAATATAATATAATATAATGTAATGTAATATAATATAATATAATATAATATAATATAATATAATATAATATAATATAATGTAAAGTAATGTAATGTAATGTAATGTAATATAATATTTATTCATTCATTTTCTTTTCAACTTAATACCTTCATTAATTAGGGGTCGCCACAGTGGAATGAACCGCAAACTTACCCAGCATATGTTATGCCACAGCAGATGCCCTTCCAGCCACATCCCAGCACTGGGAAACACCCATACACTCTTGCATTCATACATATACACTATGGCCAATGTAGCTTATTCAGTTCACCTACAGCGCATGCCTTTGAACTGTGGGATAAACCGGAGCACCAGGAGAAAATCCACACGAACACGGGGTGAACATGCAAACTCCACACAGAAGTGCCAACTGCCCCGAGCTGGGCCGCGTATCAGCGACCTTCTTGTTGTGATGCAACAGTGCTACCCACTGCGCCACACTGTCACTATAATATAATATAATATAATATAATATAATATAATATAATATAATATAATATAATATAATATAATATAATATAATATAATATAATATAATATAACATAATATAACATAATATAATATAATATAATATAACATAATATAATATAATATAAAGTTTTGACAACTAATTCTATACATCAAGTTTTGACAACTAATTCTATACATCCTCAGGTTTAAACAAAATACTCAAAGACAAAATGTTTGTTGCTGTTTTTTCTGAAAATTAATACATTAATTATTTAATGTTCTGAATTTTGAGGGTCATAAAGTTCTTGCAAACTTTTGTTTCTATAGTAAAAAGTACCTAAATGTTTGTCAAACCAGGACTGAATGCATCATAAGTGCTTAGTAAATTAATTTAAGTTTATTTTATTCATTCATTCTTCTTTTCATTCTTTCACATGGCTTCAGAAGATGTAGAAAGGATTATTTTATTGTGCTTTTTACCCCATTTACTTTTTTCATTTGTGTTCTGGGGAGGTTTGACTATTTGACTGAACTTTTCCTTTAAAGGTCTGAATATAGACTAATAATGAAGACAACATTAGAATTTTAAAAACATGTACACAAATTAAACACGATTTGGTTAAGCAGAACCTTTTTCTGTCCTCTACTTTACTACATATGCATGCATGGATAATTATGCTTGTTAAATCAGCAAATCATAAACCGTAACCTTGTAACAGAGGTTGCAATTAAATGTATAAACAACTTCTTGCAATTGCGTAAATCAGTTTTAAAAGGAGCACAAATCTGAAAGTGACTTTATGTGAGTATAACTCACTTTTGTTTTGTTTTCCATGCATGGTCACCCCTCCTTTATGATATAAGGACAAAGGCAACGAGGCAGTAAAATCTTTAATGAGTTGTGCTGTCCCTCTACAGCTTGTGATTAATGCTGTTTTTCAGTTTTATAGGATTCTTCTTTGAGTAGACGTTCTTAGACATGAAGATCAGTGGTAAGGATTTACAGCTCATTATCGTATACTGCCAAGGTGTCTGTGCCAGTGCTAAAACGTGTTAAAGTAGTACAAAGAACATTGAGCTTTAAACGTTACGTGCTTTGTGTCAGCCTTTTTAATTTAATAAATGTATCATTTTTGGAGCTTTGGTGTCGCCGCCTTTGTTGAATATATAATTTGCACCTTTTGCGTTTTTTGGCTGAGCACCCATAAGAGGGATGTGAATGGTTTTGAACAGTTTTTCATGGATTGTTTAAAAATGGTTGGCATTCACCTTTTTGGATCCTGCATTAATTTCAATTGACACTGCATGTATAAACATACACTTGAATGTTATATATACACTGTAAAAATGATTTGTACACTCAACCTAACTTAGTTAAGTCATCTTGTTGCATTGACTCAGTTAAGTCGTATTCACTTAATTCTCTAAGTTTCCTTTTCTTAAAATGTTTAGTTGACAGAGTTAAATAATTGACCCAACTACTTATTTCAAGTTAACTGGACTTGCAAAGTTTAGTTTTATTAGGTAAGTTTTAAAACTTACATTATTAAGTTAGCAGAACTTGCCAAGTTAAGTTTAAATGCATTAACTTAAATTTTCACGTTCACTGAATTTAATCTAGCAGACCAATCTATTGACCCACCCTCCTCCTTCCCTAAACTCAACTAATTTTATCAATTGACCTGCCCACCCACTTACTTCCCTAAACCTAACCAACGGTTTACAAAAGCCATGCAGAAAAAGAAAAACCCTTGTCTGATTTTCAACTTGTTCATTTTATTTTTGGGATACTGTTTTTGTTTGACCTCATTTCTGGAACCGCTCTTCCCTGGACTCGATCCCCATCGTCGTCATCGTCGTCAACTCCTCTCTGCATCTGAAGTCCGCTGACGTACACGACAAACTGGACAAACTGGTTGCAGCGGGAAAACCCTCCACACGGAGGTTAGCAGTTTGCTGGTAAGCGCGAAAAGGAACGGCGACATACCACCCCGTAGCAATCGTTTAAAAACTGAAATGCAGCCATACTTACCTCCGGCTACATTATTCGCTGCCTCCAGAAACGTCCATGGGACTACGTTTTCAGAATGAGCCTGTGTTGATTTTTTTTGTTTGTTTGTTTGTTTGTTTGTTTGATCTATGGTACCCTTTAAAACAGGAAAAATTTACTTCTCAATTTTTCAGCAACTTGAAATAATCCATAATTCAGGGCTGAAGGGGTTCAAATTAGTAACATTAACCGATTTCTTATGCAGATAGATCAAAAAAGCCTTTTTCCCTTTGAAATGATATAAACAGATGGATCAAGGAAATAGTGTTAAGATTGTAAATAGAGTCCATTTAGAATTCGCATTAGAGTAATACCTGCATTTAAGCTCTAATAATAACTTACAAGAAACAAATGAGCTTACAAGTCACTGTAAATGGAACGAATGAGAGTAATATGAAGAAAAATAAGGATATTTCTTCAAATGAAAAATAGAGACAGTGTGTGTGTGTGTGTATACAGGACAGTTTACTTCACAGCAAAGCCCCAGACGAGAGATCATGTAGGAGGAGACTCCTCTTATCTCAGTGAGAACTTAAAAAACATGTGAATGTGAAGGCAAAACAACCAGCTGTTAAAATGTCACCACAGCGTAAATGCAACCATCCTCTATGGAGCCTGATCCTATCACAGGCCTCATCCTATCAGTAAAACACATTGCTGCTAATGACATGACGAGAGTCAGTCCCATCAGGGAAAACAGGGAGCAGGCCTAATAAGGAGGGAAAAGTGGTGTTTAAACCAGGAAGTTTCAGAGGAGAGCGGTCGTGAAAATGTAGGTGGAAGATGTCTCCCCTTCCGCTGACAGAATGAGAAAGCAGGAGCGATACAGGACTGATAGAGAGTGGGAGGCTGGAGAAAGAGTAGATGGCAGGGCATAGCCGCATTGATTGGCTCCTGCTCGCCCGTGGGCTCTGTCGATTGTGCCCCCTCTTAAAAGGTTGCAGTGTTATTAAAAGGTTTCCTTTATCTGTCCGTCACCCTTCTGCTGTGAGGATGGCGAGCAGGAGAGGAGGAGCCGAGAGAGATGGGCCTGTCAGAGTCACTTCTTTTCTGTGTCTTTACTCCCTGCAGTAATTCCCTCCACAGCCAGGCAGCATCCTACTGGTGTTACTGCCATTACTAGACGCTCATTTGTGATAATGACTTATAAATGTAACTGTATTTGTCCTGCGTTATTGAAAACAGCTTGTAAACTTTACAAAGTTGCGGTTGCTGTATGCAGGGCTGGGCAAAAATACATTGAAATGTATTTTAAATTAAAATACCAAAAACCTTAATTTTAGGTTTATCAAAAAAACTACAAAACACAGCAGCCACGAGTGTATTAAAATAAAACCCTGTATTTTGTATTTTAAAAATACTACAAAATACTTTTACAAAGGAGCATGACATTTCTTTGCAAACCTTCCATTAATTAGACCTATTTGATCAGTCCCTTCACCATTAAACTTAGTGAAGTAAACAATGTTTCATAGCAAATGTGGTCAGTAAACTTGCCATCCTTCTCTACATTGATTAATAAACCTCTTAATATTTTAAAAGGGTGATAAATAAAAAGTTAATTAAAAAAAATTGTTTGCAGAATTTTCCTGAAATCTAGTTTTTTTGCTATTGATCTCTTTAGTTCTCAATGTAAAAAACTGTATTAGGAGGTTTTGATAACTAAATATTTGTGTTTTATTTGTTGTGACATCTTAAGGCTTACATCGTTTCTCTTCATTAACTAAACAGTGGACAACGAAGTATTGTAGGAATCGCCACTGTAGGACTTATTTTTATGTTGTTTGTTTTAACGACAATCATTTGGCATTAGCAATCCATCCAAAACTAATGTTATTTGTACAGTACTCTTTCTCTTTTTTCAATTCTTCTTCAATAAGAGTCAATAACATCCAAAGCAATCATTTTTATGATGTCTTGATGAAGATTTCTTTTATAGTATAGAAGTCTTTTACAGTATTTTAAAAATACAAGACACTAAAGTATTTTGATACAAAATATTAAGCTATTTTCATCAGCCCTATAAAATACAAATTACAAAATACTATTTTGTATTTAAAATACATATGGCTGTATATTGATGTCTTAGACGGCTTTAAGGTTGATAAGTGGCTGAAATCACTTTAGCACTGGAACTATCAGAATTCTATAACTACTAGAGTGTATACTCTATTTATTATTACTACTATTTATTTATTTTCTTTTGTTTTTACATATTTACATTTGAAGCTTCTATTGAGATTTTAGAATTAAGCTTTGAATGTCTGTCGTTAAATTTGATTAATTGGTCACCCTAAAAAGTAATGTATCTTATAATTGTTTATATACTAGATAGAAAATGTTTTTGAAAGTTTGGTTCTTTAAAGTTTGAAAGACATATGTTTGAAGTAAATTTATGTTTTTGCTGGCAGAAAGTTGCTAGGCAACAGAGGCACGAAGCGGATGCTGAAATTCATGTTGTCGATTTAACTGTTATGTTCATTTAAAGTAGAAATACCCAGAACTCTTTTGTGTTTTGTCATTTTAAATGAAATAACAATGTTAGAATTAAATATACACATTTAGGAAAAGTCAGGGAATTTGGTTATGCAGGTTTTATTTTTAAAAAAATATTAAATTACAAAATTCTAAAACTGTCAAAATGATTTCTTTGGTAGTGTTAAAATTAGCTTAGCAGATCCCCTTACCTACTGTAACCAATGAGCCTGGCTTGGTTGGGAGAACAGGCACACAATGAAAACCATATTCTAGCCTTTTTGGTAAGTCTGTTTAGATTTTTTTGCATAGATGTTCAGCCAGATGACCAGCAAGTGACAAGAGCTCTTTCAACCAAGGTAAACAGACCTGCATACCTGAAGATTAATTAGACCATCTGTAAACCTGATTTCCTGACAATTAGGTTGGCCTGTTTCTCATATTTTGCTGTTATGCTGTTGAATAGCAAACACATGGTAACAGACTTGCAATGAATCTGATCCTCATGTAGTCTGGTTGGTGTTTATGAGACAAGTGGCTGCCCAGCAGATAAATGGCAGACAAAACTTCCCATTTGATCAAAAAACAGTCCACCATAACTAGTCTAGCCTTGTTGTTAGACCAGTTAACAATGACAGAGGCAGTCATTTTGACAATTGTTAAATCTTGTATATTAAGAACTTGGCTGCACGGTGGAGCAGTGGGTAGCACGTTCGCCTCACAGCAAGAAGGTCACTGGTTCGAGCCTTGGCTGGGTCAGTTGGCATTTCTGTGTGAAGTTTGAATGTTCTCCCTGTGTTCGTGTAGGTTTCCTCTGTGTGCTCCGGTTTCCCCCACAGTCCAAAGACATGCACTATAGGTGAATTGGATAAGCTAAACTGTCCATAGTGTATGTGTGTGAATAAGTGTGTTTCCCAGAGATGGGTTGCAGCTGGAAGGGCTTTCGCTACATAACACATATGCTGGATAAGTTGGCGGTTCATTCCGCTGTGGCAACCCCAGATCAATAAAGGGATTAAGCAGAAAAGAAAATGAATGAATGAATATTAATAAGTTTGTTAAAATAAAACCCATGCGGCACGATGGCTCAGTGGTTAGCACTGTCACCTAACAGCAAGAAGGTCGCTGCTTCGAGTCCCGACGGGACCAGTTGGCATGTTCTTCCTGTGTTGGCATGGGTTTCCTCTGCGTATAAGTGAATTGAAGAAAACTAAATCGGCAATAGTGTGTGTGTGTGTGTGTGTGTGTGTGCGTGTGTGTGTGTGTGTGTGTGTGTGTGTGTGTGTGTGTGTGTGTGAGTGAGTGTGTATGGGTGTTTTCCAGTACTGAGTTGTGGCTAGAAGGGCATCCACTGTGTAAAACATATGCTGAAATAGTTGGTGGTTAATTCCTCTGTGGCAACCTCTGAAATAGAGACTAAACCAAAGGTGAATGAATGAATGAATGAAATAAAACTCAAATAACCCATATTCCCTGACTTCTTATACATGTGTGTATATTTCATTCTAACATTGTTATTTTATTGAAATTACAAAACACAAGAAGTGTTTTGAGTGATTCTAACTTGAATGGCCATAACGATCAGTGCTTAAATTTCAGCATTAGCTGCTTTCTCTGGTGCCTTTCAATATGCCTCCCTTACTTTTGTTTCGTCTAACAAATAGCTGATAGCAAAAAAATAGAACTTTACTTCAGACATGTCTTTCAAACTTTCACAAACACTGTGGTGAAAAAACTCTGCTTGACAGACAATGTGAGGTATGCAGCTTTGTGGACTGTCTAGACCTATAATTCTAGTACACTTTCAGAAATAAAGGTACAACAACTGTCACTGGGGCATCACTTTTTCAAATAACGTTTGTAGCATATAGGTTTACATTTGTACCTTATAAGCAGGGCTTAATTTGTGCCTCTGAAATCTGATCCGGCACCTCATTTTACCGATCCCCTTTCTCAACTGCCCTCCTCCCCCTTCCGCTGTTCACTTTCCCTTTCTTCCACGACTCCCCAGCCCTCTTCACTTTCATCCGCGACACCCCTCCGCCATCCAACGCCCCGCATTCCCCGATCTTCAGCGGGGCCCAAAGTAACACTTTTTGGTTTTGGTCAAATAATGAACAAAGTAATGGGGTTAGACAAACCATATTTTTTAACAACAACACACAAATGACTCCTACAAATGAGCACTGGAATTATGATGGCCGGACCTATGGTTTCTGTGCAGTATTGCCAAACTGCCAGGAGTAAAAATGTTACTATTTACCCCACCTTTGGGGCAAGTTGCAACAGATAGAGGGTTAATTGTAACACATGCATGTAAAGGCACATTTCACACAATTAATTTAAACTCAGTTTACTTTAAATAGTAGCTATATTTCCTCAGTAGTTGGCTCATTTCTTTTTTATTCTACATAGCACAGTATGTTTATGTATTTATTTGTTTATTGGATAAACACATTTGAATCTATTTGCATTATTATCCATTTATCCATTATTATACAATATAATGCATTTATTTGCATTATTAGCAATAAAATATATTTTCTATTAAAAAACATTTCTATTTAAAAATTTCTCAACATTACACTCAAAATTCTAAAAACTATTTTGCAAATTTATGTCCAACAGTGTGTGGCTTAATTGTAACACCCTGTTACAACTAACCCCGCTTTGTAATGTTTTCCTCAAAACTGGCTAGCAGTCACTGCGTGTTTCTTACATCTTTCAAAATGTCTTTTAGCCTAGAAAACGGTAATCAAGATTTTACTTTCATACCTTCACAGATTTTTTAAAATAAAAAGATATTGAGTATAAAAAAATACTTTTATGCCGCAAAAATGGTTTCTCTTGTGTTTCTCATCCAAATTTCGCCGAAATTTTTCAATAATTGGCAGGAAGACATCTGCTGACACTGTGGTGAAAACCATGAAAGCACGCTATGTTTTACCCTGAGCAAATACCTTAAAACTCAGTGTTACATTTAACCCCGCGTTCATTTGTGCCCCACACTCCCCTACTCAAAAAGTACAAAATTGTACCTTTAAAGTACTAATGTGTAACAAAGTACTCGTACAATACAGAAGTAAACCTTTTGAAATGGTACTGCCCCAGTGACAGTTTAATACACTTCTGAAAGTGTAGTTCCAGCTTTAAACCATCAGAGGACTACATTCCAAGACTTAGTTTATTTTTTTCTTACACCAGTCTAACCACCAAACTGACCTTCAGATAGCCATGTTGGTTACCAAAACGCTACTAGTTGATCAGCAGACAAAAGGTCAACACCCTTCTAAAACTGCCAATAACTAGTTTGGTCTTTCAGATCTCATTAGGCTTGTTTCAGCAATTTTCCTCTCTGGATTAATGGAGAAGATATTATTTTAAGTATAAACTTTTTCTCTCACTTTACTATCTTACTGTCTGTTTCTCCTCACCCCATCACCTTATTCTTATAAACAAACCCTAAACAAACATCAGCCTCCTGACTAGTTATCAGTATGCTCTGAAATGTTTATAAAATGAAATGATGTGCCAAATGAATATGCTCACCAGGGGAAAAAAACATCCTGAGGTAAATACTCATAATCAGAAACAGGTGTCTCACAGCAGGCAGGTGTTTGTGTTCGTTAGAGTGAGTTCGAGCAGCGCATAGACTTTAATCCTGCGTTCTGATGAAGAGTGCCAGCCTTGCTCTAGTATCCAGCTGTGTTCGTTGACCCTTGGCCGCTCAAATCGTGTCCGATCAACACAGAACAGTCGCAAACTAGAAACAGTTTGATAGGTCACCTTTTGCAAACAGAACTTTCATCCTTCGCTTCGACTCTTTCAAAGTGTGAGCTCATTCTCAAATAAGTCATTGGAGGACAACACAGAGCACTGATCCAGTCGATGACCTGAACACTGCTCCGCTGAGTCCAAACATAGCCATCGACCCGATCCCGCAAAGTGCGCCAAATCACCGACCCAGAACTACAGACTGTATTGGCGAAGTCAATGGGATTCACCAGGTCTGACCGTTAATGTGGTCAATGAGCCAGTCTTCCACTAAATACAGATTCTGCTTCAAGATGGCTGTTCCACAACAAGGGACATGGGAAAGACAGAGGCCAGGGGACGGGCATCTGAATGCAGAGTGGCAATCTGGGATTTTACACATGAAGGATCCCACACCTGGTCTGTAGAGAACTTTCAGGCCATTGTGTTCGCTACATTGAGTTTCATCCCGAGTTGACTCTCAGATGCAGCTCTGACCTCAGCTTGACTCTGTGACAAAAACGAGTCGCCCGAGTGGTCCGCCTGTCATTTTCCATTCAAAGACTCATGCATCCTCTGACTGATTCAGTAGCATTCATTCATGCAAGATGATTTAGCGCACAGGTCCAGTGTTCACATTCAGCTTACAATTACTGCATCCTAATCCTTTAGATCTGATATTATTCGGTTCCTCCTAATTTTTGTGACTTTATGTAACGCTTTACTTTAAGGGGGTGTTCATAAGACTGTCATGATATCTTTATAAGCGTGACATGACACATGAGATTTTATGCATGCTTATGACAACTGTCATCAAGTGTCATTAGCTCAGTTATGTCGTTTTAAATGCATAAATAATCAATTATAACATTTGTCTTTGTCATAACAACTTGATATTACCAAGACAACATAACTTGTCACGAATCTGTTTATGACTTTCTTTTTTCCAGTGGAACAAATTTCTTATTAAAACTGCCATTACTCTGACAAATTATTTTATTACAGTCAATAATAATTAATGGCAATTAACGACATTTATTTATGAAACACTCATTAAAAATGACACAACTGAGCAAATGACACATAATGACAGTTGCCATAAGGATACATAAAAAACTATTCATATTCATGATGTGCAGGTCATTACTCTGTAAAGAATGCTGGGTTACACTCAGTCCATTTGTGTTGGGACAACATGCAGGAATTACAGTAAGTTAGCGTATTAGTTTTTACAAATATAAAGTCCATCCGAAAGTATTGATAGCGCTTCAGTTTTTCCACATTTTTTTATGTTACAGCCTTTTCCCAAAATGGATTAAATTCATTTATTTAAATTCATTTATTTAAAAAATAAAAAAACAGAAAAATCACATGTAGATAAGTATTCACAGGCTTTGCTCAATACTTTGTTGATGCACCTTTGGCAGCAATTACAGCCTCAAGTCTTGTTTAATATGATGCCACAAGCTTGGCACACCTGTCTTTGGGAATTTTTGCCCATTCCTCTTTGGTGTACCCCTCCATGAGGTTGGATGGGAAGCGATTGATGTACAGCCAATTTCATATCTCTCCAGAGATGTTCAATAGGATTTAGGTCTCGGCTCTGGCTGGGCCACTCAAGGACATTCACTGAGTTGTTGTGAAGCCACTAAATTGATATTTTGGTGGTGTGCTTTGGGTCATTGTCCTGTTGGAAGATGAACTGGCTTCATCTTTCCCTCTTGAACTTAATCTTCAAGTTCCTGCTGCTGAAAAACATCCCCACAGCATGATGCTGCTACCAACATGCTTCACTGTAAGGATGGTATTAGCCTGTGATGTGCAGTGTCTGGTTTTCTCCAAACGTAACGCCTGGCATTTACTCCAAAGAGTTGAATTTTAGTCCCATCAGACCAGAGAATTTAGTTTCTTATGGTCTGAGAGTCCTTCAGATGCCTTTTGGCAATTTTCAGGCAGGGAGTGGCTTCCGTCTGGCCATTCTACCATACAGGCCTGATTGGTGGATTGCTGCACAGACGGTTGTCCTTCTGTAAGGGTCTCCTCTCGCCACAGAAGAATGCTGGAGCTCAGACAGAGTGACCATCAGGTTATTGATCACCTCCCTGACTAAGGCTCTTCTCCCCCCATCGCTCAGCTTAGATGGCCGGACAGCTCTAGGAAGAGTCCTGGTGGTTCCAAAAATTTCCATTTACAGATGATGGAGTCCATTGTGCTCATTGGAACTTTCAGAGCAGCAGAAATTTTTCTGTAACCTTACCCAGCCTCGGGCCTTGAGACAATCCTGTCTCGGAGGTCTACAGACAGTTCCTTTGTCTTCATGCTTGGTTTGTGCTTTGACATGCACTGTCAACCCTGGGACCTTATGTAGACAGGTGTATTCAAATCATGTCCAATCAACTGAATTTACCACAAGTGAACTCCAATTAAGCTGCTGAAACATCTCAAGAGTGATCAGTGGAAACAGAATGTACTTGAGCTCAATTTAGAGCTTTACAGCAGAGGCTGTCAATACTTATGTACATGTGATTTTTCAGGTTGTTTAGTTTCAAGAAATTTGCAACAATTTCTCAATTTTTCATATTGTCATTATGGGATATTGTGTGTAGAATTTTGGAATTTGAAAATTTCCATTTGGAATGAGGCTGTAACATGAAAAATGTGGAAAAAGTGAAGCGCTATGAATACTTTCCAAATGCACTGTAAGTGGACTGAAGATAAAACTATTAATTTGTCACAAAAACTCAAGAAGTGTGTTGTTTCAGCTCATTTTAAATAAAAAGTTTGAACAAACAGCATTTTTGAGAGTATTATAAAGGTCTTATAAACACTACTTCAAGTGAAGTGTTACCTGACTTTATATACAGCAAAGCTCATGATCTTTTCAACCTTTTTTTTTTATTTATTGCCCATCCAAGGTACTGAAGGAAGTTCGGGATGAGGACTGGGATTTGAGGAACATTGTTTACACTCTGATCAACAGAAGAAGGGGGGAGGCTTCTGTCACTTATGCTGAGAGCCATGACCAGGTTAGCCATTTGTTTTTATGAGAGACAAGTGATACATACTGAAAAATTTCTGATCGCATAGCTGTCTAATTGTGATAAGGCAAGGTGTAAATGCCTTTAAAATGCATTCAAGATGGATATAAAATGGAAGTGGTTTGGGACTAGGGCTGTGCAATTTGGGGAAAATATCTAATAGCAATTTTTTTTTTTTTTTTTTTTTTTTTAACAGATAATGCGATTTTGATTTGATTTGCAATTTAATTTTGTTGTCAAGCTTTAGCTCAATAATCTGTATTGTAGCTTCTTACTGCTAAAATGCAGTGAGTGTTAATTAAAAAAGGAACATAAAAGATATTACTTTATCTTAGCAAACATTCCTGAAATTGTACTTTGCTCTTTCATATTGAAAGACTCTGTTTTTGCCTTACCTAACTTTGTTTCTTATTAAAGATTTTTTTGCTATTAATAAATGTCCACAAAGAAGCAAGTTGCTTTTCGTTGACTACGTTCATCAACTCTCGGTAGCTCAGTGGAAACGTGACTCGCCTCTCATGCCAGAGACCCGAGTTCTATCCCCGACTCTGACAGGCAAAGAAGAAGTGCAAGATAAAGACAATGAAGACCAAGATGAAGACCAAGCAGACAACTAAGACCCAGAAAACAACAAAGACAAACATGTCGACGATGACGAAGACCGTAAAGATCAAGAAAATGAAGACAAAGAAGATGACAAAGAAGATGAAGATGAAAACCAAGCTGTCGACAGAGAAGATGATCAGATGAAGACCAAAGATCAACCAATGTGCACAGCATATTGTACATGTATTTGACACTCACACTCTATAGACAAATGATAATCTTTCAAATGATGACTCTTACTCTTTAACCGTTAACCCACAACTTCTCCAATTTTCGATTTTAAATAAACATTGAGCAAAAACTTCCTTTTAGCCAGCTTTACCAGAAAACTGTGTACTTTGTGCTTCTTACTTTGTTTTGTTTTTTTATTCTTACCACCTATTTAATTATTTATTATTACACCTTTGTAATAATAACCTAAAATAGTCCCATGATAATGGAGCAAACATTACAAACAAACAGGGGGAAAGATCAACAAATGTTCACACACATTTAACATATTAACACATTGTACATGTATTTGAGCACTCTATAGACAAATCATGGCTCTTACAGTCTTAAACCATTAAACCATAACTTCCCCCCTTTTTGATTTTAAATGCTATAAACATCTAGCAAAAACGTCCTTGATCAGACAGCTTTACAAGTAGGATAGTGATTGTCAGCTAAATTTGGATAGTCACCATTCTCAATTGTTTTCTTCATATTGGATCAAGTTGAACATGCTGATATCTTTATGTTTGTTACCAGGCATTGGTTGGGGACAAGTCGCTGGCATTTTGGCTGATGGACAAAGAGATGTACACCAACATGAGCGCTCTTACTACCATGACGCCTGTTATAGACCGTGGCATCCAGCTGCATAAACTCATCCGTCTGCTCACTCACAGTCTCGGAGGGGAGGGCTACCTCAACTTCATGGGTGAGTCTCCTTGGAAACTAGTTGTGCTGTTTTGTGCTTCTACTGAAGAAGAAGTGGGTTTGTTGGCATTTTGGGCTGGCGTAAGCTAGTTTTAAAGTTGTTAGTCATATTTTAAAAAGTATAAAGGTTTGTGCTGATTAAAGAGTTTTGAATCTCTCTTCTTAAGTTTTATTTGCAATAGAATTTTTCAGGAAAAACAATAGGTTTTCTAAAATACAAACTTATTTCAAAAGGAAAAATATGTAACTGTATACACATCACATCACAGGGAAAGAAACCATGCTTTGCGCTGAGCCTGAAGCGGTAAAAGATTGCTGTCTGGATGAGTAAAGATGTCTTTCATTACAAGCGCAGTCCTCTTCTATCAAACACATAAAAGCATTTCACTTTGTCTGCTCATCCATGTCTGTGCGACGGTACTAAAAACGTACGGTACTAAAAAAATATGTCCAAAGGTCACCATCTTTGTATCTTTCCATCTGCAAATAGAAAGTAAAGCCACTTTGGTATAATTGCACACAAAGGCGGATGGCAGAACACATTCAGAAAGGAAGGGGAAAAAAGAAAAATATGCCTGAGACTTGAAACAGCCAAGGCCAGACGGCAAACAGCAGCGCCATCAGATCGATGGCGAGGCAGTCGTTTAGCCCGTGTTGAGCGAGAACAAATTGTTCGAGCAAAAGAATCAATCTGACATGTCAAGCCTAAAGCTCCTCATCCTCGAAAAATTCCTCTTAACTCAAAGCGAGAGAAAGGCCAGCACTGGGGGGAGGGGGATGGGGTAATATTTGGTGAACATGGAAAAAGACATATCTTCATTTCAAGAGGAAATTGTGTCTATGACATCCAAGATTTGCTCTTTTTTTTTTGGGAAGTCATAAAATTCTGCTCAGAGTTATGTATAATTTCAATTTTTACTTCAATTCACTGTTTGGTTTATTTTGCTGAAACTGGGTTCCTGCCTCAGAGTAAAATGTGATTTTATATTTGTGTACTGTTTGCATATCTACATTCTTAAAATAAATGACATTTACCTGAGGACTAAAATTGTTTAGGACAAGTTTCAGAGAATAATATTTAAAATGTTTCAGAGAATATGTTGAAGTTGCAGAAAGGAGAAAGTTTTCACACACTCCTTTGAATTATTTGTTTAACTCAGCTGTTGTATAGGAACAATAATGAAAGTCTCGGCTCCGAAATAAACAAACCAAAGAATGAAATAAATAAATCTATTGAACATAGGGGAAGGAAGGATACAGATAATTAAACAAAGATAAGCCGGTAACACTTTAAAATAAGTTTCCAACAGTTCATATTAGTTAATGTATTTAGTAACATAAACAGACCAGAAATAATGCATTTATTAAAGTATTTATTTATGTGTTAATGTTAGGTAATGAAAATAAAGTTGAGGGTGTCATGGTGGCGCAGTGTCACGCCTCACAGCAAGAAGGCCACTGGTTCAAGCGTCGGCTGGGTCAGTTGGTGTTTCTGTGTGGAGTTTGTATGTTCTCCCCGTGTTCGTGTGGGTTTCCTCCGGGTGCTCCAGTTTCCTCCACAGTCCAAAGGCCTGCAGTACAGGTGAATTGAACAAGCTAAATTGGCCGTAGTGTATGTGTGAATGCACAAGTGTATGGGTGTTTCCCAGTGATGGGTTGCGGCTGGAAGGGCATCCACTGCGTTAAACATATGATGGATAAGTTGGCGGTTCATTCTGCTGTGGCGACCCCAGATTAATAAAGGGACTAAGCTGAAAGGAAAATGAATGAATGAAGTTGTTTGCTGTTAGTTCTTGTTAACTCGCAGTGCATTACTCACAATGCATTATTACATGTTAAACTATAATTAATAAATGCTGTACAATTATTGTTCAATCTTGGTAAATACATTAACTAACATTATTTTAAGACCTTATTGTAAAGTGTGAGTGAGCTTTTTTTAGGTTATTTTGTTACAATACACCCTGTAAAAACACCCTGTAAAAAACAATAGTTATTTACCTAAGCAAAAAAAGTTGACTTTACTTTAAGAAGTAAGTAAACCCATTGGAACTTGGAACTGTTAAGTTGATTTTACTTAATCTTATAATTACACTACTTAATAATTTTGAGGTTGCGAGTTTACTCACTTTTTAAGGTCAGCTAATTGCTTTAAAAGTGAAGTCAACTATTCTCATTCAACTTTTTACAATGTATGGTGTAACTCACAACAAAACTTGTCAATAATCTGTCTATTTTAGGTTTTTTGAAAACTTCACCTCTATGTATATTCAAACATGTATGAGTTTCTTTCTTCTGTTGAACACAAAATAAGGTATTTGGTGAATGTGTGCAGTTGTGGACAAGTATTGTTTTTCAGTGACTTTTCAGTAGTTTTTTATGTATTTTTTATGTAGTCAGAGTGAAGCCTCAGATTTTTGGTTACACATACATCAATTTATACAAATACTTACATATTTTATATGTTGCTGACAGAATTGACATTTTTGGTTTTACATTTAAACCCCCTTTGAATTTTTTTCTTCTTTTTTAAATATTTCCCAAATGATGTTTAACAGTGCAAGGAAATTTTCACAGTATGTCTGATAATATTTTTTCTTCTGGAGAAAGTCTTATTTGCTTTATTTCGGCTAGAATAAAAGCAGTTTTTAATTTTTAAAAAACATAATAAGGTCAAAATTGTTTGCCCCTTTAAGCTATTTTTTTTCGATAGTCTACAGAACAAACCATCGTTAAACAATTACTTTCCTTATTACCCTATCCTACCTAGTTAACCTAATTAACCTAGTTAAGCCTTTAAATGTCACTTTAAGCTGTATAGAAGTGTCATGAAAAATATCTAGTAAAATATTATTTACTGTCATCATGGCAAAGATCAAATAAATCAGTTATTAGAAATGAGTTATTAAAACTATAATGTTTAGAAATGTGATGAAAAAATCTCTCCGTTAAACAGAAATCATGATAATTCTGATTGCAGCTGTATATGCAAATAATTCATAAGATGCACATAGTTAGTCAAAATTATTAGCCCTCCTGTGATATATGTTTTTTCTTTCTTTTTCAAATATTTTCCAAATAGTGTTTAACAGAACAAGGAAATTTCCACAGTATTTTCTATATATATTTTTTTTAACTATTGTGGAGAAAGTCTCATTTGTTTTATTTTAGCTAGAATAAATATTTGGCTAGAATTAATAAAAAAAAAAAAAACATTTTAATTCTAATATCATTAGTGTTTTTTTTTTTTTTTTTTTTTTTTTTTTTTTTTTTTGATTGGCTACAGAATAAACCATTGTTATACAATGACTTACAAGTAATTACCCATACTTGCCTAGTTAATTTAATTAACCTAGTTAAGTTTTTAATTACCTTTAAATGTCACAGCTGAATATGAGCATCCTGAAAAATATTTAGTTATATTATTTTATAGTTATATTAAAATATTATTTTCTGTTAGCATGGCAATGATAAAATAAATCAGTTATTAGAAATGAGATATTAAAACTATTATGCTTAGAAATGTGTTAAAAAAAATTACCTCCCTTAAGCAGCAATTGGGGAAAAAAATATATTAAATTGTTAAAATTTAAATAATTCTGACGTCAACTCTATGACTGTAGAAAGCAATATATAATTTGTAACATCAGATTCTAGCGTTTTGTAGTGTAACTGTCAGCTCTACTGTTTTAACCAGCGTTTTTATTGAAGAACGAAGCAGTTGTGAATTGTGAAAAGAAGCACTTGGTAGAACACAGTGAGTTCGTCCTGGCTGTGTAGGTGAAAGACTTGACTGCACTCCTTCACAAATCAATGCTCAGTTTTGCTCAAATCCGTCCACACAAACACATCGATCTCTTTCTCCCCTCTAACGCCGTTAATTAGCATGCTGCAGCTACATCATCTCCTGCAGCAGCCGCCACGCTAGCGCAGCTCGGTAAATATTCCAGGCCGTTTCTGAGGTCGCTGTTTAAACTGTGAGAGCTGCTTCAGGCTTGGCAGATTAACATCCGCTGGTTCATGAGATGCTTGTGGTGCACGTCCATTCCTCTCTGCCCTCTTTTTTTCTCCGGATCATTGTGCTATTGGACATTGATGTTAGCAGTGTTCCTCCTCTGATTAGTAGTTCTCGCTCATTGACTTTGGCTCTCTCTCAGAGGGAGCGAGAGAACTGATCAAAAATCGTTACGCCTGTCTGCGCCGCCGTTTGTTATTACAACCATCATTGCTGGTTTCTGTTATTTATACTGTGCATGTATATGGGAGTGTTGCAGATCTGGTAGTGATCATATAAACATATATACACTCGATACACATCAATGAAAAAAAAAGTCTCTTACCTAAAACATCATATTAAAATGAATATAACTTAAAAAAATTAATTTAAGTAAGTGAAATTAAAATAAAAACATCTTGTCATGACTTTTTGATCATATCTTTTTACAGTAAAGAAGAGGTTGGGCATTCAAAATGTTTAAACATTCAGTGTGTTATTTGTCATTTAAATGTAACTATTTGTAAATGTTTACTTGTAATTAATTACAGGGTGTGAATTATACAATTCACAATTTACAATTAAACTTTTTCGGTAATGTTATTTTGTGTAACACATGCTTCAGTGAATCAAATTAAATGACAACTATTTAAATGCAACATAGTTAATTTTTCAGTTTTTTTCTGGGATAGTATTCTGACCTACAATATCCTGTGATTAGCTATTTACTGTAGGACAAACTATGTGTTACAATGGAGACGCTGGTAACAGGGAGTGCGGATCCACACGCATGGTTTATTAGCAGGATGGTCAGGCAAGCAACGGTCAACACAGGGGTAAACAGATGTATACAGGCAAATCCAGAGTCATGGTCAAATATCAGACAAGAGGTCAGAAGGCAGGCAGCAGATAACGTAAATAAACAAAACAAGGCACATGGTCAAAAACACAAGGCAAGGGAAATTGCATCATAATATTAGTTCAACAGATAACAAGACTCAGCAACTTGTGAGTTTGTGTGCTGACTTTATAGTCCTAGTAATCAGTTCATGAGTAGCTTCAGCTGTGTCTGTCTGCAATCATGGGGATCTAGGCCAGGTGTGTGAGTGCATGACTGGATCTTGTAGTCCATTTAATGGTCCATTAGCGATCTGCAGTTGCTAGATCTCTGATAATCATAACACTATGCATCTAATTTATACTTTACTTTTAGGCTATATGTAGAAACAAACAAGACAAGTGAACACTCACTATGTCTACTGGCTTGGAGTAATTGACACGATTATGCATTCACCGAGGTATAATCCATTTTAGGGGTGGTCATATGTTTATTTTCATTGCCTTGAAATTTTTGGTGTATTGATGAAGAATTTTACATTTTTAATAAAGCTAAAAGTTCCTGTTTGGCTCCAATAGAAAGCATTAAAAGAGTTTTTTTAAGTAGTGCCGAGTCATTACATTACTTGCTGAGTAAATAGGTATTTTTCAGACACAGATTCAGACACAGTTATTTAAATACAATTTTAATGATGTACACTCACTGGCCACATTATTAGGTACACCTTATTAGTACCAGGTTGGACCCGCTTTTGCCTTCAGAACTGCCTTAATCCTTCGTGGCATAGATTCAACAAGGTACTGGGAATATTCCTCAGAGATTTTGGTCCATATTGACGTGATAGCATTAGGCAGTTTCTGCAGATTCGTCGGCTGCACATCCATGATACGAATCTCCCATTCCACCACATCCCAAAGGTGCTCTATTGGATTAAGATATGGTGACTGTGGAGGCCATTTGAGTGCAGTGAACTCATTGTCATGTTCAAGAAACCAGTCTGAGATGATTTGCCCTTTATGACATGGCACATTATCCTGCTGTATGTAGCCATCAGAAGATGGGTACACTGTGGTCAGAAAGAGATGGACATGGTCAGCAACAATATTCAAGTAGGCTGTGACGTTGACAAAATGCTCAATTGGTACTAATGAGCCCAAAGTGTGCCAAGAAAATATCCCCCACATCATTACACCACCACTGCCGACCAGATCCGCTGACATAAGGCAGGATGGATCCATGCTTTTATGTTTTTGACACCAAATTCTGACCCTACCATCTGAATGGCGCAGCAGAAATCGAGACTCCTCAGACCAGGCAACGTCTTTCCAATCTTCTATCATCCAATTTGGTGAGCCTGTGCAAATTGTAGCCTCATTTTCCTGTTCTTATCTGACAGCAGTGGCACCTGGTGTGGTCTTCTGCTGCTGTAGCCCATCTGCCTCAAGGATCAATGTGTTGTGTGTTTAGAGAAGCTCTTCTGCATACCTCAGTTGTACTCAGTGGTTATTTGAGTTACTGTTGCCTTTCTATCAGCTCGAATCAGTCTGGCCATTCACCTCTGACCTCTGGCATCAACAAGGCATTTGTGCCCAAAGAACTGCCGCTCAATGGATATTTTCTCTCTTCCGGACCATTCTCTGTAAACCCTAGAGATGGCTGGGCGTGAAAATCCCAGTAGATCAGCAGTTTTTGAAATACTCAAACCAGCCCGTATGGAACCAACAACCATGCCACGTTCAAAGTCACTTAAATCACCTTTCTTCCCAGTTCTGATGCTCGGTTTGAACTGCAGCAGATCATCTTGACCATGCCTACATGACTAAATGCATTGGGTTGCTGCCATGTGACTGGCTGATTAGAAATTTGCGTAAACAAGCAGTTAGACAGGTTTACCTTATAAAGTGGTCGGTGAGTGTAATTTGTAATTAATGATTATTTTTAAGTAGCTTAACCAACACTTTCTTTTCTATATTTTCTTTCTTAAATGACTTGTTTCTTTTCCCCAACATGCCAGCAGATTAAAAAACCCTAGTTTAAACCCTGCTATCAGCGCAAAATACAAGGACTGAGGGTTAGCGTGGGAGAAATAAGAAGAAAGGGAATGAAATTTTCAAGTAAAACGGAGGTTAAATAAAAACAAGAACAAATCAGCCTGTCACTGGTGTATGCGGAAGTGCAAGCAGGAAAACAGCAGTCCTGATTAATAGAAATTTCAGCAGGAGATCAGAGAAGCATTAGGCTGACAGCGCGGAGGCTGCCAGACAAGGCCTGAGAAGCACAGAGGAAGGCAATGTGCCTGAAGAGGCTTTAATTGAATTTGAAAGGGGTGCCATTTTCTTCGTGCAGTGAAAGAGTTTGGTTTGTGGGCGAGAAGCGATGGCCCCTGTTTATTTATTTAGTCTCTGTTTAACGTACCTCTTCAGTCGTTTCTTTTGAAAAAGAACTTCAAAACAGGGAACAAATCGTGCTTTTCCCCTCTTCTCTCTTGTCCGTCTGGCAGGTGTCCATTTGTTTTACAGACATCACGCTCTGTCCCTGTTGGTTCACTAGCCAATACGTTTGCAGCTAGAACACAGAGTTTGATAAAAGACCTTTTGAAAAATTGAGCATTTATTTGTGTGTATTAAAAGTCCCCATGACTAAACTTGACAAAGAGCTGCAATAAAGAGATCATTTTCCTAGAAATGGAATTTCTGTCATCTTTAACTTGTCCTGCACTTGTTCCAAACCTTTTATTTTTTCTTCTGCTGCACACAAAAGAAGAAATTTACACATGTTTGGAAACAGGTAGCCATTGATAGATGTTTTAAAAAAACTTTTGGAAGAATGCTGGAAACCAGTAGCCGTAGTCATGGCCAACAATGCGATCATCCATTAGTCAATATCACATAAAACATTTTCGAATAAAGTACCGTTCCCATTCAATGAGTCAAAGGGAACAAAATCATCACTTCCTGATCAATTGGTAGTGAATATTAAAAAGACAAATGCAGTTTGCTGCGATAGGAGAAGTTACAGTGAGCCTTTTTTCTTATATTATAAATTACTTGCACCTATAAAAATGAAGACGAAACGCAATGAGCGTGTGGTGGCCTTTGGAGGCTGGTCTTTGGGAACACAATCGCTTAAGAGGTAATTATACCAAACCACTATAATGATAGACTTTAGCTAAGGGATTTTAGAATGACAAAGACAAAAATTTCCGATGTGGTTGACAATGTGGTTGGTGCACTAGTTTGTCTATGTCATGCCATACCATAGCCCCTCATATTTTTGTTATCACATGATCTGCTAAAACAGGGGTGTCAAAATTCCTAAAGGGTTGCAGCCCTGCACAGTTTAGTTCCAACCCTGCTTCAACACACTTAAGCTGTGGTCACACTGGGCTTTTCTCCCCATTGACTTCCATTCATACACACACGAATGCGTCAGACCAGAAACGCAGGGTCATGCGTCAAGTTTTGCAGGTCGCTGTGGTGCAAAGTTCAAGCTTGGTGAACTCTGACCTGCAAAATCGCATTACTTGATTGCGTGAGACCAATCGAAGATCAAAACATGACCTCTCTGGATAGAAATGTAAAATATGGACCAATCGCTCGCTTTTTAAATGTCTAATCATCTTGTTTAATTCCGCTCCGTTTTGCAGGGCCGTACGACAGAATTTTGCAAGCTCAAACTCTAGTGTGACCGCAGCTTTACCTGCAGGTTTCAAACAAGCCTGAAGGATTTAATTAGTTTGATCAGGTGTATTTAATTAGGGTTGGAACTAAATTGTGCAGAGCTGCAGCCCTCCAGTTTGACACCTGTGTGCTAAAACAAACCATATTATTTTTTTTACGCATGCTGGAATTTATTTGGTAAACGTGTTGCCATTGTGTCTGCAGTCTTCAATGTTCTTTAAAATATCTTCTTTTGTGTTCAGCAGAAAAAGACTTTGAGTAAATGGTAAGAAATTTGTCCTGTTTCTTTTTAAGGCACATTTACACATAGGACAATAAATGCAATGATAAAGATATAATTTAAAATTCCTCATCGCAGCTATAACTATAAACTCACAGAAGAATAAAATCTTTGGAATCATTTTGAAAACATGTTTTTTTTCCAGTTGATCAACAAAAACAACTTTGACACCAAATAAAAAAATTAAATAAAATAAAATACTGAAAAAAGTAAAATGCTGCTGTATCCTGCAAACAAAATCTGTACAATGTTGTCCAATGCATTAACATTTACATTTTGGGGAAAAGAAATATTTCTGAACAGAAAAAAAAGTCAGTTTGAATGAATAGAGTGAGTCGTGAATAGTTTTTATGCATGATTTTTCTTTAACAAATCATGTCAAATGATTGTTTTAACAGCCACATGTCATCAACTACTGACATAACGGTGTAATTGAAATCGAGTTATTATCAAAAGTTGATTAAAGGCTGATTTATACATCTGCGTCGAGTGATCGGCGTGACCCCAGTGCCTGCCTGCCTACCTGCCTGCATGCTGTTTGTGTTGCTCTGGGATAACACTTCCGAAACGCTAGCTGGCAGTAGGTTTTTATGTTCCTCTGTGTCGAGTTTCTTCGAGGGTGTTTTGTTTTTTTCTGAACGCTACAAGTAGCTAAAACCCGCTCATTCAGAAGTGGGAACCGGCGGGCGTGCAACAACTTTAATCATAAAGTAAACACAAAGCAAAAGTCTCCATCTGGTGCTCCTTCATGGGACTCGACACTTGTAAACAATTGCTCTACCAGGCTTGCAGCTCTCAGCACTGTCCACGCTCGTCACTGTGCTACGCGTTGTTGCAACCTGTAGTTACATTTTTTATGAGGGGCGTGTCAGAATTATCATCAGCCATAGTGAGGTAGTAGCAGAAGTATAAATCAGCCTTAAGGGTGTTCGAATTAATTCTAATAAATGACAAAGACCAATCACATCTACATCAAAAACAAAACTAACCATGTAAGGCTGAATACTGTAATGTAATTTTGCATATTTTAGTGCAAAATGCATCTTTTTGCAACATATCTTCATTGAACTGTGTGAAATATTTGACATTAAAGCACACAATTGTTCCTTAAATAAAAGACAATCTTGTTATCTACAACAATGACATTTGTGCATTTTAAGCATCCAAATACATTTTAAGGCCAGTGTATATATGTGTTTCATTAGGATTGTGGTGAAGTAAAGCATATGTTTGCTCCTACTGAAATGGAGAGGGAGTTATTCCTCCCATTAGACAGACTGCTATTCCCCCTAATTAAGACAGGAAGATGCAGACGGCAGGCAAAATTGCACACTAAACAAAAGGCAGCCAGACACACAGACTGTATATTTAAAAGCATCCAGCAAGAGCTAGCTCCGGTTATTAAGGCAGAAGTTTGAAGTGTTATTTTGGCAAAGGTCTTACCCAGCATTCTCGGCACTGAAACTGCAAGGTCACGGCCTTTGTTATGCAATCAACTTCTGATCTTACTGTTTTGTAGTCTGAATGCACCTCTTGTGACTGTCACAAACATGATGCAGAAAGTAACTTTTTGCATGTATAAGCATATTTAGTATAAAGGTATCAAATTAATATTCAGTAGCACCCGCCAAGACAAATGCTATTATTTTTGCTTATACAGTATATAGGGATTTGGACTTTACCGCAGAACTCATCAAGCATGGTTTGTGTGGACATAATCTAAGAGTGTGTGCTATGATCTAAATAAATGGACCCCAAACTACAAAATTTGCTTCAGTAGAACATTAGAGAAGATTTTTGGCTAAGAGTAAGATTTTTGTGTGTGTGTGTGTGTGTGTGTGTGTGTGTGCGTGCGTGCGTGCGTGCGTGCGTGCGTGCGTGCGTGCGTGCGTGCGTGCGTGCGTGCGTGCGTGTGTGTGTGTGTGTGTGTGTGTGTCTGTGTGTGTGTGTGTGTAGGCATGAGCCGGTGTAATATTCTGAAGGTATGATAATATTGGATAAAATTATCACGATTCAACGTTATTGTGATTACAGCTCTAAAATATGTTATTATTAAATATATTGTACTGTGGTGGCACAGTGGGTAGTGCTGTCACCTCACAGCAAGAAGGTTGCTGGTTCAAGCCTGGGGCAGATGGCATTTCTGTGTGGAGTTTGTATGTTCTCTCCGTGTTTGCGTGGGTTTCCTCCTGGTGCTCCGTTTTTTTTTTCTACAAGTCTAAAGACAAGTGAATTGGAAAAAAAACTAAATTGTCCGGAGTGTATGTTTGTGAATGAGTGTGTATGGGTGTTTCCCAGTGATGGGTTGTAGCTGGATGGGCATCCGCTGTGTAAAACATATGCTGGATTAAGTTGGAGGTTCATTATGCTGTGGCGACCCCTGATTAATAAAAGGACTAAGCTGAAAAGAGAATGAATGAATGAATGAATGAATGAATGAATGAATGAATGAATGAATGAATGTCTGGAGAAAAACAAAACTTTTTCCCATTGAACAAATTTTTATTTTATTTTAAGAAATATTTAAAATATTTGATGTGAACTTTTGATGTGGATGGTTCTCTGCTGCTGGAGATACTCTGACAACATGTAAAAAATGTATATATTGTACTGCAGAAATGGTATAACAAAGTTTTAGCGGTTTTAAAACCAGTAATCGTCCCAACACAAATGTGTTCTAATGAAAAAAGCTCACTTACACTGTCACTGGTAACTTTACTGGCTACAAGAATAAAAAAAAGAACACAATCTCAAAAAAATATATCAGAAGTGTCAGAAGCCATGGTGTTCATTTTGGCCTGTATTTGCTTGTTCATTTGACTCTGAAAATACCAGTATCCACTGGGCCACATTTCAGCTTTAAAAAATTATATATATTTTAGGTTCATTTGGGCTGAGGACAAGGACAATGACAGAGTCTGTACAGTGTTTTTTATAAAGAACAAAAATCTGACAACCATTCCTTACAGAACAACTTGGAAATCAAACATCAGTCCATTTTAGAATTTTTTGGGATGAAATTTTCCCCCAATTTGTGTTTAACAGAGAGAAGATTTTTTCAACACATTTCTAAACAATAGTTTTAACAAATCATTTCTAATAACTGATTTATTTTTTCTTTGCCATGATGAAAGTGAATAATGTTTTACTAGATATTTTTCAAGACACTTCTGTACAGTTTAAAGTTACATTTAAAAGCTTAACTAGGTTAATTAGGCTAACTAGGCAGCTTAGGGTAATTAGGCAAGTTATTGTGTGACGATGGTTTGTTCTGTAGACCATCGAAAAAAAATAGCTTAAAGGGGCTAATAATTTTGACTTAAAAAAAAAAAAACTGCTTTTGTTCTAGCTGAAATAAAACAAATAAGACTTTCTCCAGAAGAAAAATATTATCAGACATACTGACATACTCAAAATTTCCTTGCTCTGTTAAACATCAATTGGAAAATATTTTAAAAAGAAAAAAAATCAAAGTGGGACTAATAATTCTGACTTATAAATATATGACACTGTATATATGGGACATTCTACCAGAAATGTACATTATCTGTCCCTGAAATAAAAACATAAATACAGTGAATAAAAAGTATTTCATCCCAAAAAATTCTAAAATGGGCTGATGTTTGATTTCTAAGTTGTTCTGTAAAGGAATATGTACTTCATTTGGTTGTCAGATTTTTGTTCTTTATGAAAACATTGTACAAAGTCTGTCAATGTCCTTGTCCTCAGCCCAAATGAACCTAAAGCTTTAATACTTTTGTTATGCTAAAAACTGTTATTTAGAAGAAAAAAATACTTCAGAAATAGCAAGTTTAGGTTGTTATCATTCACATCAATTGATTAAAAACATGATATTATAAATAAATTCTACAAATAATTACTAGAAATATATAATACTAATAAATTTACAATTGTCCCCATGTTTCGGTCAGTCCTGTCACATTTGCATTAAATTTAACATAAAATGCGTACATTAAAGCGTGCATTTAAGACTATGACTCGAAAGTGACATCATTTGACGGAGAAGAAGCTGACAGTGATCATTCTATCATTGAATTGTATGGTTTTATATTTTATGCTTGTTTTTGTATAATTTTTTGAGGATGACAAGCTTAAGTCCAGCTTAAGTATATATATATATATATATATATATAAAGTGAGGCTACACTGTGGATCAGTGGTTAGCACTATCGCCTCACAGCAAGAAGGTCACTCGTTAGAGTCCAGGCTGGGTCAGTTGGCATTTCAGTGTGGAGCTTGCATGTTCTCCCTGTGTTTGCGAGGGTTTCCTCCGGGTGCTCTGGTTTTCCCCACAATCCAAAGACATGCGGTATAGGTGAATTGAATAAACTAAATTGGTCGTAGTGTATACAGTATGTGTAAATGAGTGTGTTTGGATGTTTCCCAGTACTGGGTTGCGGCTGGAAGGGCATCCGCTGTGTAAAACATATGCTGGATAAGTTAGAGGTCCATACCACTGTGGTGTTCCCTAATGAATAAAGGGACTAAGCTGAAGAAAAATGAATGAATGGACAAATTAATGTATAAAAGTGAACTAGCTGTACATTTTAGAAGGCATGAGAGTGAAAATTTAAGATGAACTATCCTTTTACAGTTCAAAATGTAAATTCTTTTATCAATTACTAACAATATTTGAATAAAATGTAAGAGAAATCTGAGATTTCACTTCCTCTACTGAAAGTTTTTTCAGTAAAAACTCTGATACTCCAATATGAATCAAGCTGTTTAATCCAAGCCTTCTAAAGAGACACTATCACTATTTACGAATGAATCAATTTATATGGGTTTATTTTATATATCAAGGACATTGCGTCATAGTTTCATATTAATTAAAAATAGGTTTAATTGAAAGTATCGCCATTTGTAAAGATGAATAAAAGTCTAATGGGTTTTGAATTTTCATTTTGGCCTTAACTAAACCTTTTGCGATTTTCGCCTATAGTAAGTGATAAAATTGCCAGGAATAAAAAAGAGAAGAAAAGACCCAGGGTGAACTCTTTTGAAGTATGATGTGACTCAAACTAAACCGCTTAACTATGGTTGACATTTTTTCAGTGATGATGAAATGAAAGAAAACCTGTATTTATTCCCCTCTTGTAAACAACCCCTTTAAAATATTAACATTTAAAAAAAAGAATCCTCAGAGTTAGAAATTGGAGTGACTCACACTTTTTTGAATAAATAAATTTAAATGCTTTTTATATTCAGCTGAATTTGGTTTCCAGACACACTCGACTGATCATAGTATCCTACAGAGCCAATTAAATGTGTAGAGGAAGTCGGAAGCGTGCAATTAATTACCTTTTGTTTATAGAGGTAATTCAAACGTAACTGGTAGCTTCGAATTAGGTTAATTACAGCTGAAAATGTCATTTCGCATGAAGTCACGCTTCATCATCATCAGATACTTTTAATATTTCACACCTAACGTGTTTATCGTCCTCCAGAAAAGCACATTGTACTGTCTGATCACTGTGAGTCCAAGTGTTTGTTTGTTTTTCAACTCCCGGACCAGATAATCCAGACTGAGCCTCATCTTTTAGTCCTGGCTCTACAGGAGTCACATTATCTTTAACGGTGAAGGCGAGAGCTTCTTTCTTTGACTTCAAATTGACACTGAACTCAAAGACCATCTAATCTCCACCTTGCAGCTTGTTACACATGAAAGAGATGGAGAGCTAAAAAGAAGTCCATTTCTTATTTATGGGTTCATTTGGAGGGCTTTTCATGCAAACTATTTAAATCCCATTGCAGCTCACCAGGATCTTTGGCCTCACGCTATAGTAACCAAAGAGAAACTTGACTTCAAACATCACTACACGTCAGATCAGATTATGGGCTTAGTGAAATCTTAAAAGGGACGTGTGCATGTGCGTGTGTGTGCTCTTCGTGTGGTTACTTGAGGCCAGACTGCCTAATCAAAAATGAAAATAGTGTGCTTACGCTAATAGACAAATCTGACTCTGGCCTGTTCAGAAAGTGTTAGCGAGGAAAGCGTATGGTTGTATCTCGAAGTTGTTGATCTCTGTGGGTTTTTTGTGTCTTAATGTGGACTTGAGACTAAATGCAATGATTTTGGATGGATCAGCATTTTGCAAAGTGGTTGAATTTGCATGTTTAGTGGTGCTTGCTTAGGAAAACACTACTGCTCATTTCCAGCCATTTGGGACTTTTTGCACCATTTGTGTTCAATTGTGTGAATTTTTGAGGAGAAATATGCGATACTTATCCCAGTGGTTGTACTTAAGGATTTTTGCCTAAACAGCTAAAATAGAACATAGACTTTCTTTGCAGAAATTTGAGACTAACATTTAAATGTTTGGGCTTAGATTTTTTGTTTGAAATCAGACTCATATGATCAGACTGATATTATAATTCAGAATCATATTTCAGAAAGGATGAAATTTAATTACATCATATTGATCCGAAGTGACCCTAGGCACATTTACATGAACACTGCTAACCTGATCATGACTAATAAGAAGACATTGCATGTAGGCATGTAAACAATTTAATCCATTTTCATTTAGTAGAGTATGGTCATAAACAACTTAAACATAAATCTGCCTGTCTATGCTTCCAAACTTAATGAAGATCATCCTCTAAACAGATGCGTTTCATATAGTTTTTTGGCATCCCTTTAGCTTAGTGAAATGCCTATACAAAACTGATGTATATAATGTGCAATAAACATTTATACTCAGCAGTTTACATGTGTTCATTGTCTCCTCATAAAAATACACAGCAAATGCTACAATATACACGTTAAACAAAGAGACCTTGTGTCTCTTTGGGGTACTGCTGAATACATCTCTAAACAATATACCCTGAATTTAACATTCTGACTCTTGACTGCCTGTTTTACAGAGCTGTTTTTTTACTATTCCTTAAAGTCTGTCCTGTTTTCAAAATAAGAGTCCCACTTACATAGTATGCTAAATATGAGCTTAGAAAAATGAAAAACCACTATGAAATGTTGCAGCTAATGTGCACAGGGTGTGCATATTAATAATAATATTAATAATTCCTTATTAGCGTTTCCTGGACGTTCACAAAATTTTACACATTTTTGTGGGGAATCTCCTCATCCACCACCTATGTGCAGCATTCACCTGGATGAGGTGACGGCAGCCAAAAAACGCCAGACTGCACACCACACACCAGCTGATTGGTAGAGAGGAAACAGAGTGATGAAGCCAATTATGATATGGGGATGGTTAGGAGGCCATGATGGACAGAGGCCAGTGGGCAAATATGGCTAGGGTGCCGGGGTTAAATCCCTACTCTTTTTCGAAAGACATCCTGGGATTTTTAATGACCACATAAAGTCAGGACCTCAGTTTAACATCTCATCCGAAAGCTCTTTTAAGATATTATTTATCCAGTGTGCAACATAACAGTTTCAATTGTCCTGTTGTTCACCAATATTTTACACTCACAGGATTTACCAGCCTGATCTCTCATGAAAACATAACAATTTTACATTTTGTCAGTTTTAGCGGCTAGTTCAGTCATAAATGTATGATTTTAAAAGGAGGCATGGCACCCAACCCCTCCCCTAAACCCAACCATAATTGGTGGATGAGCAAATTATAAAAATGAGATCATATGATTTCATACAAATTAGTCACTAAATCAAAAAGTTTCAAATTGCCATGATACAGCATTAGATTTACATGAGAATGAAGAAACAAACGTGTTTGAGACTATATGATAATAACTGTACCCAGCTTAAATGTAAAAATAAAGTTACCAGAGGTAGAAGGAGAGACAGGGGAGGGAGAGACGAAGAGAGTAAGTAGACCTTAAAGAAAGCCTAAGAGCAGTAGAGCCAGAGCAGGAAAGAGCCGGAGCAAAGTTGATCAGCTATTTTGTATCTTTCTTGACCATGTGACCAAAGCCCAAATACTGAGACATTCAAACTGACCAATCAACATGTGACCACATCGTAAAAGCCCAAAGTCCACACACCAGGCCCTGATCTTATCAGTATCTGCCTTTGGAGTCAGTATAGACCTTCTTTGGTGAAAAAGACATGTTTTGTCATATAAAAAAATGCATATGATAATTTAGACTCTTACACTCTATGGGCCCTATCATACATCCGGTGCAATAAGGTGCAAGATGTGTTTGGCGCGATTTGTTGCTGTTTTCAGACCAGCGCAACCCTAATTTTCCCGCTTTGCACCACGTTGTTTGAATAGTAAACCATTTGTGCCGACATGTGGACTCATGGGTGTCCCGGTCTAGAAAGGAGGTGTGTTAAGGCGCATTGTTGACGCGTTGCTATTTTGAGGAACTAAGAGGAACTAACGCAGAGCTTGTTAGCTGTGTGCCTTAAATGCGTACACATTGCTTTAAACAAACAAGATGTACAGCAAAACACAAATATCTTTACAAATGAAAAAGAATAAAAGGATCAAAATATTACAAAAATTCTTATTTTCTACCTAAATATAAAAACCACTGCCTCCATGCCTTCTTCATGTTGGAGGCTTTTTCCAGTTTATTCATGACTATTTGCATTTGTATAATGCTATTATTATTATCAGTATTACCTATTATATGCATATTTATATTTGTTTTAATAAAAACAAGTTTAGATTTGTCCACCTGTCTGGTTTTGGAGACGTATGCATCACCATATGGGGCATAAGAATAGGACGTGTGTTTGGATGTAAAACAGCTGTTTGACCACACTTCGTTATTATTGTTCTTTTATTCATTTGCTGGAAATTAGAACTGAATAAAAAATCCTTGCACTTAGCAAACAAAATTAAATATATAGGCTGGTGGATGTCTTCAGTGGAGTGCGTACAACACCGTTTCCTTATCCACAAAAGTAAATGAGTAAAGTAAAAAGTAAAGAGAAAGTAAAGAGGCAGATTGGGGGAGACTTGTTCTTTATTCTTGCACTGCAGATGCTCTGTTTAACTTGCTAGTGAAGCATTCAGTTTTTCCACTTACAAAGTCTGCCATGTGAATAGCAAATGTGCCATGGCGTGATGCAACTGACTTAAAGGGAATGGGAGTTGAGACTCTGATTAATTTAATGCGTGTGATGCTTAAAACACACCCATAACTCATTAAGAGAATAAGCACAACCCTGTTAGACCATGTGTCAGGGCGCAAACTGTATTTTTTTGTCCTTAAAATAGCAAAAGTGGATTTGGACATGCCCTTAATGCTTTTGCGCCATGCGCTTTAGACTTTGTGCCTAGATCATCAAAATAGAGCCCTATGTTCTAAGTACCAAACCCCTATTTTTTAGCTATGCTGAGGTAGATCCAGATTTTCATTTGATGGCACCTTTAGACAACCTATTATGTCTTAATTATTTACATTTACCAATCACACAGCACCATACTTAAAACTACCATACCAGTGACATATGGCAAAAATATCCAAGCACCATCTCACAAAGCTAGTTTTCCGTGGGCATTTTTTCTTCTTAACTCTACTTCTTAAAACTTTTTTCAATCTATACATTGTAGCATCTGCTTCCAGATGTACAAAAAAGGCAGAGGTGAACCTGGTCAGCCGCAGTCCTCATAGCCTTGAAGAAATCCATCTCCCTTGCAAGGTGCCCGGCTATAGCTCCAATATTGATCTAACCTTCGAAACATACACTTCGGCCCCTGTTACCTGTCAATCAGCCTGCGGGGTGAAGCGAGCTCATATATATAACGCTCATGCATATAACAACAGCATTATTCACAACACAGGCACTAAGATAGGGTCACTGTTATTCACTTGGGCTAAACTTTTATTTCTCGTACAAACAGTGGATATGTTCGGCTTTAAAAAAAGAAGCTCCTTTCAATGCCCTCCCATAACTTCAAGTGGTAGAGCGTGACTGCGAGCTGTGAATAATTTAAGATTATCTTAATATATGTTCGGCTGGAGAGTAGTGGACGTTCTTTATCGTTGTGTCTGTATTCAGCGCATGACGGAGGTGACAGGGGCCGTAAGAGAGACAAAATGTCCCATCATCCTAGTTTAATTATGGAGTCGGAGCTGTCATGGCTCTTTGTGTGAGCGCTCGCCACTTTCTGCACTTCTGGCCCATGCGCCGTGTCTCTACGGTTGACACATGATATGACTCTATCAGAATTATTTGCCGCAGAAGGTCCCCGTGCACATTAAGTAAAGTTCAAGTGGAAGCCGAGGGATTTGATCGCTCCGATACTCTCCTTCTTTCTTTGACGCTGTTTTTTTATTTCGGGTTCCTGCCATGGATCCTTCACTATCTCTGTGTGCTTTTAGCTTATGTTTTTTTTATTTATTTTAAAGACGCACATGTCTGTGAAAGGAGTCATTAGTGTTGCTAGTAGATGCTTTTAATGAAGCAATGCTGTTTGATTTGAGGAGAATGGAAGGATAGGATGTAAAGTAGCTCTTTAATGGAACATATTTTTTGATTTAAAAAAAGATTTCTATATATTTTACAGTATTAATCAATTATAAACACCAATTATTCAAACAAACAAATGCATGAATAATATTTACACAACATATTATTTAGTTTACTAATATTTTAAAAGTGATTATAAATAAATAAAAGTATATATTGTAAATTATGCTACTGTTACTACTACTACTAATAATAATAATAATAATAAGAATAATAAGAATAAGAAGAAGAAGAAGAAGAAGAAGAATGATAATAATATTAATAATAATAGATGATGATGATGATGATGATGATGATGATGATGATTTGTGTGTGTGTGTGTGTGTGTGTGTGTGTAAATATATGAAGTACGCAAAGTATTCAGGCCACCTTAAATTTTCCACCGTTTGTGACTCCTGGCTGTATTTCAAAGGGTGCTTCTATTAAATACTGAGCAAAGGGTCTAAATACTTTGGACCATGTGTTATTTCAGTTTTTCTTTTTTAATAAATCTGCAAAAAATGTCGACAATGTGTTTTTTGTCAATATGGGGTGCTGTGTGTACATTAATAATAATAAAAAAATACTTAAATGATTTTAGCCAATGGCTGCAATATAACAGAGTGAAAAATTTAAGGGCGTCTGAATACTTTCCATACTCACTGTATGTACAGTTGGGTCCATAAGTTTGGACATCGACACAATTCTAACATTTTTGGCTCCATACACCAACACAATGAATTTAAAATGAAACATTGCATAACTTTCCACTTATTTTCCTTCAAAAACTCTTTGTTTGCTTTTGCAGTATGCTTTCCAATGATTCTGAAGCTTTGGCTTAATATGAGTTGAAAATATTTCTTCACCTCCCGCTGTTTTTGTCAGCAGTCACATCATCAATAAATACAAGAGAACCATTTCCATTGACAGCCATACATGCCCACGCCATGTCACTACCACCACCATGCTTCACTGCTTAGGATCATGAGCAGTTCCTTTCCTTCTCCATACACTTCTCTTCCCGTCATTCTGGAACAAGTTGATCTTGATCTCATTTGTCCATAGGATTCTGTTCCAGGCTTTTTTAAAACTCTAATTTGGCCTTCCTGTATTTGAGGCTCACCAATGGTTTACATCTTGTGGTGAACCCTCTGTGTTCTCTCTGGTGAAGTCTTCTCTTGATTGTTGACTTTGACACACATACACCTCTCTCCTGGAGAGTGTTCTTGATCTGGCAAACTGTTGTGAAGGGTGTTTTCTTCACCAGGGAAAGAATTCTTTGGTCATCCACCACAGTTGTTTCCGTGGTCTTCCGGGTCTTTTGGTGTTGCTGAGCTCGATGGTGCGTTATTTATTTTTAAGAATATTAAATATTAAATAACAGTTGTTTTGGCCATGCCCAATGTTCTAGCTATTTCTCTGATAGGTTTGTTTTGTGTTTTCAGCCTAATGATGGCTTGCTTGACTGATAGTGACAGCTCTTTGGAACTCATCTTGAGAGTTGACAGCAACAGATTCCAAATGCAAATAGCACACTTGAAATGAACTCTGGACCTTTTTTGTGCTCGTTGTAATTGGGATAATGAGAGAATAAAACACACCTGGCCATGGAACACCTGAGAAGCCAATTATCCAATTACTTCTGGACCCTGAACAAGTGGGAGGCACGTATGCGAAATGTTGTAATTCCAACAGCGTTCACCTGATTTGGAATAATCTGTAAATACCCTTAAATTAAAGCTGACAGCCTGCAGTTAAAGCACATCTTGTTCATTTCATTTCAAATCCATTGTGTTGGTGTATAGAGTCAAAAATGTAAGAATTGTGTCGATGTCCAAATATTTATGAACCTAACTGTATATACAGTACAGTAAATGCAATATAATAATAAGAATGTTACTATTATTATTAGTAGTGATACAGTATATATAGTAGATAATATGGAATATACTGTATTTTAATTAGTTAATATTTTGGTTTAAGGTTCCTTAGTAAAAAAATCCAGTTCCAGCAAATATGGTTTCTCTTACTTTTATCAAAGTTGTTCTCTTTATCCAAAATAAATATCCTAGAGAAAAGAAGGCTAATAAAATTACACAAGCATTTCCTCTGGAGATCTTTAGATGAGCCTTACTTTGTAGCTGTTAATGACCAAGCCATCATGATAATACAGGTAAAATTAAAAACAAATCTTATTTAGTTTAAAAAAAAATCACACAGCAGTGTAAGAAAATCTCTTGTGAAATGAAGCTGTAGGGAAGGTAGGTTATAACATTTTCATAACACGCCAAATTATCTCAAATGCTCCAGGGTGTGTTTTCTTGTTTTGTCGATAAAAGCTTCTTCATTTTTCAAACTTTTCTTTTCTCAGGCAATGAGTTTGGCCATCCGGAATGGCTGGACTTTCCTAGGGAAGGAAACAATGAGAGCTACTATTATGCCCGTCGCCAGTTCAACCTGGTGGACACGGAGCATCTGCGATACCGACAACTATACGCTTTCGACCGTGACATGAATCTCACAGAAGACAAATACAGCTGGCTGACTGCCGCTCAGGTGATTCCTGCATGTGCACGTCTCAAACTGATTTTAACCTACAGATGAAACCCGCTGTAAATTTGCTTGCTGGATCTGTCCTTGCCATCTGTTATGCTGTGGGGAGCTATTTATCTGCTATGATAAATGGAATATGAGATGCATGGTCCTTATAATAATGAATTTGCATAATACAGCCAACCAGCCATGACGCGGGAAGACCATTTCACACATGCACGCACACACATACACACAAACACCTTGTAATGAAGAAAGCAGAGATATGATTTTCAGCATCTTTAACAAAATACTTTATTTTCATTAATCAATTCATTCATTCATTTGTTAGTTTTTTGTAATTTATTTATTTGATATATATGCTGATATACTTTTACATGTTTGATATATATTGTATTGACAATATTTTCACTAACCCACACCATTTTTTCTCTCTCTGTTTGTTTGTTTATCACTATTATAAAAGTTTGTAGTAGTAATAGTAGTAGTAGTAGTTGTTGTTTACATGTTTATTAACCTTTACCCACATTACCAATTAATGCATTCATCCATTCATCTATTATTGGTTTTACCCATTTTGTTCCAATTTGCATTTTTTCACACACTCATCTTATTTATGTATTTACAGTGGTGTGAAATGTGTTTTCCCCCTTACTGATTTCTTATTTTTTTGCATGTCTGTCACACTTTACTGTTTCAGATCATCAATCAAATGTCAATGTCAGTTAAAGACAGCGCAAGTAAACACATCATGCAGTAAAAGTTTTTTTCTATTAAGGGAAAACAAAATTTAAAGCTACAGCTGAAGCAAACTTGGGTTCTTGGGCACACTTCTGAAAGGCTGAAGAAAAACAATATGACTTTGGAGTGGCCTAGTCAAAGTCCTGACCTGAATCCTACTGAGATGCTGTGGCATAATCTTAAAAAGGCGGTCCATGTTTGAAAACCATGCAATCTGGGTAAATTACAACTGTTTTGCAAGGATGAGTGGGCCAAATTTCCTCCACAGAGCTGTAACAGACTCATTGCAAGTTATCGAAAACATTTGATTGCAGTTTTGTATTTAGTTTTCATTTCAAAACTGCATTTACTTGTGTTATCGTTGACTTTTATTTTAAATTTGTTTGATAAGCTGTAAAATGAAAGTGTGACAAACATGTTAAAGAATAAGAAATCAATAAGGGGATGAACACTTTTTTTACACCACTGTACATGTTTATCCATTTATATAAATGTTATAGTAACACTGTTGCTACCTTAGTTGTAAATATATCAACACATTTGCTTACATTTGCTTTTGACCCTTTTGAACACTTGTTGCCTGGTTCAGTGGCTTTAATTATAGCTGCTCTCCCAACCTGGTCAAGGAGATTTTTATTTACTCTGCTCTTCTAGGTGTTTAACAAGTTGCTCAAAACTTTATAAATCCAACAAGTCGGACCAGCTAAATCAAACAAACCAGATTTAGGGCAGTGGTTTTGGGCAGTTTTAGTGCAGATTTAGATAATATAAAGTAAAATCTAGAAAGCAAATCTTACTCTAAAATTCTTTCAATTTGACAGCCAGTTAAATCATTTACATCTTGTTTTGCTTTCTCTCAGGCTGCAGTCACGACTCTGAATCAAGATGACAAGGTGATTGTATTTGAACGTGCAAACCTGCTGTTTATTTTCAACTTCCATCCCTGCAACAGCTACACGGACTACAGGGTGGCAGCAGAGCATGCTGGGAAGTATCCTTTTAAATCAAGCTGTTCCAGAAGATAAGCACATCTTATTCTACATACTGATTCACCTACTTATACTATGCCCTAAAAGTATGCAGTTTTTTGTAAAGAAAATGTACATACTTTTTGTGTGAAGAGTGTATAGTTTAGAGGCTGATGGAAACACATTTAATGTTGTTGCAGATTAAGTATAATCCTGATTACATTCCATTAAATATCTTTCATCAGATTGGATATTAACAATCATTCTAACGCCTTTATCTAAACCTCTCCACTTAACTGTCAGTCTCACGTATCCACATTGCTTGTAGTTTTCAAACACGTTTAACCCTTTTTGTAGTTTTTTTAAAGATTTATTTTTGGCCTTTTTTGCCTTTACTAGATAGGACAGTAACAAAACAGGAAGCGAAGTGGGGTAGGGTCGGTAAATATACTTGAGCAGGGATTTGAACTCGGGCTGCCCAGAAGTGCTACTGCACAATGTCAGCACGCTAACCACTAGGCTATTGCGCTGACACACTTTTTGTTGTTTTAATCTGCTTGTTAATTTCCTCTACTCATTTGAATTGCGAAAACTCTCTTAATAGCTGTTTACTACCATTGTTTAGTCAAATGTTATTATTTTACAAAATCGTAGTGTTCACAACATCTCTAGGCTTTCTGCATCTCAGACACCAATATTTTAATGATTTATAAAACATGCATCACTGTCTGACCAGCTGAGATTAGGTATGGATATAAGCATTGCAATCATGTTTTCAATATTATTGGAGCACACTCTGAGCATATATTACTACAATTTGTTGTTCACTTTTGGCATCTAACAGAGCATTTGGACCCAGAAACTGTGATGTGTGAGGTCAGGCTTAACAAACGGATTGAATCCTCGACAAACACACTGTGTGTTGTGGGCAATATTAACAGTTAGAGTGTGTGCAAATCTGTCCTGTGAATTTCTAGCAGAAATAGTAGACTATGTGGGTAATTTCCGGGAATACTTTTTTATTCATAATAGGATTTGGGACATGCTAATTTGTCTATTAAATACTATTTAGGATGGGTAGTATGTGAATTGTGACAAGATTAGTGATAAATGAATGAATGAGTCAATGAATGAATAAATGAATGAATGAATCAATCAATCAATCAGTCAACCAACCAACCAACCAATCATCTAATCAACCAATCAATCAGTCAATCAATCAATCAAATGTCCAAAATGAATTGCAATATTTTGGGTGCTTAAAAGAAAACTATTAAATTAATCATTTTAGTGAATAATAAACAAGTAAAAGGATAATAAACAGATAATAGGACCCAAGACATGCCATTTCAAGGTGTACATTTAACATAACATTTGATGTTCCGGTAATTATTGCACTATCCAGGACAGATTACGCATAGAAATACTGTTCATCTCAGTGGATTGATGGACCGTGTTTACATGTATATGGGATCTGTAAAATATACAGCAAGTACCTGAGAGAGAGGTGGTCCAAATATCCCCACAAGTTGATTCATAGCAGAAATGCTTGACCTTGGGACATTTTTTGGTCCACATGAGAAAAAGAGCTCATAAATCACAGAGAATATATATATTTTTGAAAATCTCCAGATTGTTTCCCTCAAAGGTAGGGTTGAATATACAGTATGTACAGTATAAAAAATCATTGCATTTATGGAAAGACATAAAAGATTAAATAACAAGTGCGTGTGTGTGTCCTTCAGCACTTCATGTTTTTTAGAGGCCGATCTGCCATTGGTTGTGACATGTTTCCATTGATGTGTAAAGACGAGTTTGTACACTAGGGAGGAAGGGGAGGGGCGAAAACCGCCTGTCAAGGCTTGAAAACACATTTAATTGGCTGCAGAGATGATAGAGGTGACTGTCATCACACAGAATGAGCTGTCCGTGCCATTGTGTGTACATGTTTATGTGTGTTTGTGCACATGTGATGCTGCATTGGGGCATTCAGGTTGCACCAGTGGGACTTTGTGTTTATATGGAGGCTCCAATTAGGAGGAGAGAACCAGACACCCTACAACGAAAGAAACTACGCCTCATCAAACATCACCCACTCGCATAGATTTGCTCTCACAAATACCCTCAGTCACCAACACGCGCCTTTGCCTGTTTACAACTCTCAAAGATGAAGCTGGTACAGTTGTTGTTTTTGTTAGAAAGATTTCTGATAGAAAAAGTTGTTTCCATTTTTATTAACCATTACCCACATGCAATTAAAGCATTCATCCATTCATTTATTGACGCTTTTAACCCTTTTGTTCCATTGTGCACTTTTTCACACACCTATTTTATTTATGTATTTACATTGGAGTTAAAGAGTGTTTGCCCCTTGTTGATTTCTTATTTTTGCACATCTGTCACACTTTAATGTTTCAGAGTATCAAACTAATTTAAATGTTAGTCAAAGATAACACGAGTAAACACATCATGCAGTGAAAGTTTTTATTATTAAGGAAAAACAAAATCTAAAACTACAGCTGAAGCAAACTTGGGTTCTTTACTTCTGAATGGCTGAAGAAAAACAATATAAATACTGTGAAGTGGCCTAGTCAAAGTCCTGCCCTGAATCCAATTGAGATGCTGTGGCATGACCTTAAAAAAGTTGGTTTAAAAATAAGGATGTTAAAATTAATTGATTCTTTGGTGCACAGCGATGCAGATGCAGACAATTTGGTATTGGTTCAATAATAATCATAACCGGTTATTATGTACTGACATCGTTTATCTTATATGCGCTATGTTGCTGTAGCTTACTATGGCGAGGGAGGCAAGTGCGAGTATTTATAACGCTCAAACTACTTAAAAACGCAGAAACTGTGCACAATTTCACTGTGTGTGTGTGTGTGTGTTTGCTGTACAGTCTTTCACTGACACTGACAGCAAAAGTCCCTATTTTTCTGCGATTGAGAAAATGAAAGTAAACTCCATTTCCCTCTCTCACTGTGGCCCATTTGACCTGCTGACATGACTTTTGCTCACCGTTTGGCTGTTACAGCAATACTTCTAGATACAGACACAAGCACGTGTCTGCAGAGCAAGTTTTCTGCGCGTCTATCATGGATCAGCTGTGATCACCACTGCTGTTTATCAGTGTCACTCATCTGTGAACAGCGCCAGTGCATATGAGCCAATCGCAGCTCTTTCTGTTGAGCGCGTGACCAATCATATGGGTGTAAGAAAGAACTCGCTAGACAAGGCTCAGAAAGCGAGCGAGATATTTATATTTGTTTATTTGCTATAAATGCTCATGTTGTTCTGTGCACTTGAGTTTTTAAAGGTAAAGTTTATATATCAGACTGTTTCTAAGAAACGGATAAAATTGTATTACAAATAGTATATAAATATATTTATACATTTTAATAAAAGAATTGCTGTGCTGTGAAGAAAATATAAAATTGTGTATGGAAAGCATCGCCACTGCACCGTGATGCACCGAATTATCGATTTGAACCGAATCGATGGCATGATAATCGTAACCGAACCGTGAAACCAGTGTAGGTTCACACCTCTATTTGAAAACCATCCAATTTGGGTGGAATTACAACCATTTTACAAAGATGAGTGGGCCAAAATTCTCCACAGAGCTGTAACAGACTCATTGGAAGTTATTGAAAACATTTGATTGCAGTTTTGTATTTAGTTTTCATTTCAAAACTGCATTTACTTGTGTTATTTTTGAATATTATTTTAAATTTGTTCGATGATCTGAAACATTCACAAAAACAAACAAAAAATCTACAAGGGGGTGAACACTTTTACACCACTGTACATGTTTATCCATTTATATAAATGTTATGGTAACACTTTGTTGTTGCCTTAGTTGTAAATATATCAACATATTTACTTACATTTACTTTTTTCCCTTTTAAACACTTAAACAAGCCTGGGTCAGTGGCTTTAATTAAAGCTGCTCTCCTAACCTGGTCAAGGAGATTTTTACTTAGAGATGATAGAGGTGACTGTCATCACACAGAATGAGCTGTCCGTGCCATTGTGCGTACATGTTTATGTGTGTTTGTGCACATGCGATGCTGTATTAGGGCATTCAGGTTGCACCAATGGGACTTTGTGTTGATATGGAGACTCCAATTAGGAGGAGAGAACCAGACACCCTACAACGAAAGAAACTACGCCTCATCAAACATCACCCACTCGCATAGATTTGCTCTCACAAAAAACATGTGCCTTTGCCTGTTTACAACTCTCAAAGATGAAGCTGGTCCAGTTGTTGTTTTTGATAGAAAGTGCATTTCTCTAATGCTGAAAATTCTGCTTTCAATCTAAAGATGCACTGTATACATGTAATTGACACAGTGATTATTATAGTTCAAGAACTGTAAAATAGTACTGAAATATCATGTATGGGTGTTTCCTAGTAGTGAGTTGTCACTGGAAGGTAAAACAAATGTAAATTAAATTAATGTAAATCAATTAACCATATTATTATTCATATTTAATTTTAAAAAGTTGGTTAACACTGTTAAATACATATTTTAAATTATTAATAACAACAATAATGATAATAATAATGTTGTATTTGTTACATACAAAATGTTGTTTACATCATTAAATACATATTTAATATGAATAGTAGTACAGTATTATCGTCTTCAACATTAATCTTAAAGGAGAACTGAAAATGCCAAGTAATATATATTACAGATATGGTAAAACATTTAAATATTTAGAAATTTAGCTTTTTCTCATAATCAAAATGCTAAATAAATTGAGTCTTAACTCTATAAATCTGCATTCTTGTCCTAATTCTAGTCTTCAGTCTTTTTCAAGGCATTTGTTTGCATCCAATCATGAATCTATTTATGAGTCCCTTGAAACATCAGGCCTTCAGATTGGATGCATATATACCTCAGATCAATAAAACAGCAGAATGTGGTGGCAAACGTGCAGGGGCAGCTGCTTCAGATGGGGAGGGATCTATTTATTTTGCCCCCAAGAACTGATCTCTATGCTGGGGGAGGCTTTAGCCTCCGCTAGGGGTTTTCTGCAATCTCGATGCTTCAAGGGAAAAAGAATGTGATCGATACCATGATATAGGAGTATCTCCAGACTCTTTCCGCATACCTCTTTACACTTTTATGTTTCATTCAATGTGTTTTTGCTCTTAGTTTGTGTCTTCTCGCAGTCAAGGAAGCGGACAGGGATACTTCTCGTCTGTGATAGTCAACAATTGTTTAGGAGGCACACTTTGCCAGGCAGCAGTTTGATAAATAAGTAAAAAGACAAACACTATGTGTGCATTGCAAGGTTGAAGCCAATGCTAAGAGAATATTGTTGCTAGAAGCCACAAGAGATGTGTTGTTTGAGACTGGCAATATCCTTTTAACTTTTAAACATGATGAAATACTAGAATTGTTCCTTACAAAATGGAAAAGTTTGGAATTGTTTCAGTTGAACAAGTTGTTTCCCATTGGTTCAGTGTACGTGCTTTTGTTATAGCATAATTTTTCCCTACACATAAATATGTTGAATGGACACTGACCAGCCAATTTATAAAGGTACAGCTTATGAGTACAGAGTTTAACCACTTTTTGCTTCCCAGATTGAACAACAGTGAATTGAACAAAATCTCCCCCATGCCATTACAACACAATCAGTCTAAAAAACTGACACAAACCAGAATAGATCCAGCTGTTTGTATCAAATAAAACCTTAAAGATGTGCATAAAAATTCTATTAGATCAGCAGAAATTCTCACACCAGCCTGACTGGCACCAAGAACTATTCACTTTTAAAGTCATTAAATCACCTTTCCTTCATTCCTATGCTGTGTTTGAACTTCATCAGATTGCTTGACCCCATCTACATGCCTGAGTGCATATTTACATTAATGAGCAGTTGAACAGATGAACACAATATAGTGGCCATTAAGTATACTGTATCTAGTGGAGATAGATTAGGCAGCAATTTTTAAACACTAATGTTCTATTGTTTTTGTTTGTTGTAAGGCATTAAAAAACTATTTATTTTTGTGGAAAACAGTGATCAAAATTAGAGAACAGCAATGGTTGTAAAATGAAAATGGAACAAAAATAAGCTTAAATTACTTTTACTTATTTATAAAAGTGACATTTCTAAAATGTACAGCAGTCAATAATTAGTAGCACATTCTGCATTCAAAGAACATCACTAGTTTCTCCCACTGCTCTGCTGCAAGCTTGATCCACTCTTCTTCAGTCTCTTCCACACTTCCCCAACTGAAGTAAGTCTCTTAGCCATAACTTTGTTTGATTTTTTAGAAATGTTCAATAAGGTTTACATCAGGGCATTGGGCTGGCCTTTTTTTAAAGTGCTTTCAGCTTTATGGAACTGCTTTACCTGTTTTGGTGTTTAATGGGGCTCATTATCCTGCATAAACATTGCTGACTGTTTGACCGATGAAAGCAAAGAAGGATTATGATAAACATTTACATTCTTTCTGCCATGTAGCTTTATAAAAGGTCAAACTCCTGCTGTATAAAATGAACCAAACCATGAACTTCACCTCCACCATTACTGACTTTTGTACACATTTTTCAGTGTTTCCTCAGTTTAACTATGATCATAAATAATCATAATAATAAATTGGTAATGGAAAATTTGGCTGCTAGTTAATACCAAATGACAAATTGACACAAATAACTGGAAGTTTTTTTTCCCAAAATTGTTCTCTAATTTTAGTCATTGTTGTCTTTCAAATCTCTTTTATACATTATATACATTGTTCAGCATAAATGAATACACTCACTTAAATACACTCACTAAAAGTACCATTTTAGTTAATGTCCTAATGAACACAATCAATTTCCAAACTGCTGATATGACTAAATCTTATTTACAAAATAACATCTGCATAATTCATTCATAACACAGGTGTCCAGCAGACAGTTGACTATTAAAGGGTTAAAAACTCTTCCCATTTCATGCTGCCACTAATGGCACCACATGAAAAATACATGTCTCTAGACCTGAGTAAAAAACTAATTATTTTACACAAGTAAGGTGAAGGCTACAGGAAAATCAGCAAGACATTACTTATCAGTAGGACCAGACAGAATCTACAGATATTTTTTGCCATTTCTGCACAGAATATTGTAAAAAATCTGCAGATTTATGTAGAATGATTTTGGGTGTATCGTAATGTTAAATAAAAAAAAATATATATATTTTTTACTTTTATTTATTGTTTATAATCCAAATCTTATTAGATCCATTTATTTGGAAAATAAAGCAAGTCTCTCATGTGATAAATCTACCATATATCTACTGTATTGTAAGTAAATCATATGAACATTTTCATATCAGTCAGTATTATTACTGAAATTAATAAAAAAAAATTTATAAATATAAATGGGGTGACGCAGTGGCGCTGTAGGTAGTGCTGTCGCCTCACAGCAAGAAGGTCGCAGGTTCGAGCCTCGGCTGGGTCAGTTGGCGTTTCTTTGTGGAGTTTGCATGTTCTTCCTGCGTTCGCGTGGGTTTCCTCCGCGTGCTTCAGTTTCCCCCACAGTCCAAAGACATGTGGTATTCGTTAATTGGATAGGCTCAATTGTCCATAGTATATATGTGTGTGAATAACTGTGTATGTGGTTCCCAGTGATGGGTTGCAGCTGGAAAGGCATCCGCTGCATAAAACAAATGCTTGATGAGTTAGCAGTTCATTCCGCTGTGGCGACCCTAGATTAATAAAGGGACTAAGCCGAAAAGAAAATGAATGAATGAATGAATGAATAAATATAAATTTACACACAACTAAATAAATAGACTCAATAATAGGCTAAAATCTGTGGATTGCTGTGCGCGCAGAGACCGTGTGGGCCTACTTATCTTTCAAAATACAGTAGCAAAAGTGGTACTAACATTTAAAATGGTCGTTGTGCAATTTTTTTAACATGACAATGATCATAAACAAACATCGAAAGCCACTGTTACAGTTCTGAAGGAAAACATGGTGAAAGTAATTCAATGCCCAAAGACATGCGAACACAATCAAACAACTATGGGAAATTCTGTTAAGCATCACTCTCCATCCAGTATTCAGTCTCCAAAAGAGGTTATTCTTGAAGAATGAAAAAAAGACTTTAGATTTTAGCCAACTTGTTCTTTCCATGCCTAGAAAACTAGTAAGGTTTACATATTTTTTATAATTATTTTTAGGGGTTTTCACCTTTAACGTGATAGGACAGTGAAGGACATACAGAAAAGCACTGGGAGCAGACAGAGGGGAAGGATCAACATAGGACCTCGAGCTGGGATTCAAACTCGGGTCACCGTGAGCACCTTGGTGCTATATGTCGCCGCTTTTAAACACTAGGCTATTGGCGCTGATAGGTGTACACATTTTTGTATCACGCTGTTATGAGTAAAACAGAAAAATGTGTAATCTAAGCTATAAAGTTAGCCATAATTGATGTTGTCTTGTCAGCATTTCAAAAGTTAGCTGTGTTAATTGAGATAATGTTTACAATGATAAATATATAATGTCTTAAATTACTAAGTTAAAAATATCTCTTTCTAAGGAAAACTTGTAGGTTGCCCTCTACTTTTGATCTCCACTGTATATATGTATATTTTTTGCAGCACAAGCTTTGTCATCTCTACAAAATCATCCTTGCACTCGCCTTACAGACAGCTTTCGCACTCAATTATAAATGTCCCCACTGCCAAGTAATAAACACCTCTGCAAGGTGCAGAACTACACGTGCTGAATGGCTAGTTTGAACCGTGTTGCTAATGCACTCTCCAGCAGCTCCAGACTTGAGCGAGCAGCCCCTCATTATAGCAGACCCAGAGCAGAGGCCCTCGCCCATCCAACAGCTCCTGCTCGTACCCCCTGGCCTCCTCTTCAGAGAACAAGGACTGCGGGGAGCTGCCGGAGATGAGCTCCACCAACTGAAGGCCTCCCACCAGGGCCTCTATTTAATCACAGCCCAGGCAGCGAGCCCGCTTGGCGGGGAATAAAGACACCCTTCAGCCAGGGCCACTTAGGCTTCTTCCAGCCCCTGCCGCTGCCCTTTCTGTGTCTTACGCAGGAGGGGGGAGCCCTCTATCCATGCCACCAGCCGTCGCGCTTTGAAGATGAGAGATGAGGGTGTTAGAAGTGTGGGACCAGCGGATGGAGCAGGTTAATACGGCCCTCGCATGCCTCCCCAAACACCTAATCGTTTTGTGTTTGCCCATGTATTTTTCTCATTAAAACATCGCCTTTAACCAAAGCCAGTGTGGGCTTTGTGAAAAACATTTCCAACCCTGAAGCCATGAACCTAAACGTGGAGTTTGAAATGACACTCATTGATATTCGAATGGCGTTTCGCTTTTTTTGACCTGCCAGTAGATTTGTACCATTCTCTTTCTGTTCCGGCAGCCTGCTCCGTGTCTCTGAGCTGATATCGGAGATGTTGAAGTATGAATCCCACCAGGACGTCAACCTGATCAGGCTTTGAAACTGTGAGTCATATCCTCATTATATCTCATGCGTAATACAGCAACACACACACACATACCTGATATAGAGGTCTAGTAGTGTTTCATATCTGCCGTCCCTCGTTTCTGTGCTGCTGACTGGCTGGAGCTGTTACTAATCGCTTAAAGCTGATCATTATGGCCGGTTTCTCCACCGCTGGAGTGTTTTGTTTTGGGGGAGGCAGGAAAGGGGTCTTGGAAGACGATCAATCATTTCTCCTTGTGGGAGAGTATCGATTCTTCCGGTCTCCGGGGCCATGAAGTCCAGAGGGGCTGCTCAGCCAATGGGGCTGGTCGATGAGAACGTGGCCGCCTCACGCCAGCTTCTGATAGGTGATCACAGCCATGTTTTCTGAAGCTAGACAGGCAGGGAGAATCACAAAATTGGAAGGTCATGTAGGGAATTTTTTAAATCACCAAAAATCTGAAAAGCATCTATTATTGTTTATTTATAGATTTATTCCATTAGTGACCGTAAGAAAAAAACTGCAAGGATTTGTATTGTAAAAAAATAGCACACTTCACTCTTTGACAAACAGGCAAAGCCCACAAATCATTCCACTGGCTGGAACCATGCTACTCTAACTGGATTTCTTCTTTTCCCGTTGGCTAATAGATTTATTGATTGATTGATTGATTGATTGGTTGATTGATTTATTTATTTATTGGTTGATTGGTTGATTGGTTGATTGATTGATTGATTGATTGATTGATTGATTGATTGATTGATTGATTGATTGATTGCACTGTATGTCTATTATAGATTATCAATGTACTTTAATGTTTGTTTTTTATTGTGAATTACATATTTAAATAGTTAATATTTCTTTTTTATTTTATTGTATTTCTTTTTTTCATATTTCATATTGGACACCAACAAAATTTTAACAAAATAATAAATTAATGAAAAATGATAATTATTACAGAAATCAAAGATATTTCATATTTATTTATTCATTCATTTTCTTTCGGCTTAGTTCCTTTATTCATTAGGGGTCTGCACAGCGGTAAGACTTATACCAGAAAAAAACTTATCCAGCATATGTTTTACACAGTGGATGCCCTTCCAGCTGCAACCTATACTGGGAAACACTCATACACTTTCACATGCACACATACACTATGGCCAATTTGGTTTATTCAATTCACCTATATGTTAAAAAAATTGCACAATGACCATTTTAAATGTTAGTACCACTTTTGCTACTGAATTTTGAAAGATAAGTAGGACCACATGGTATCTGCGCACACAACAATCCACAAATTTTTGCCTATTATTGAGTCTATTTATTTAGTTGTGTGTAAATTTATATTTATTTATTCATTCATTCATTCATTCATTCATTTTCTTTTCGGCTTAGTCCCTTTATTAATCTGGGGTCGCCACAGCGGATTGAAGCACTAACTCATCCAGCATTTGTTTTATGCAGCAGATAACCTTCCAGCTGCAACCCATCACTGGGAAACACATACACACTTATTTACACACACATACACTACGGACAATTTAGTCTACCCAATTCACCTGTACCACATGTCTTTGGACTGTGGGGGAAATCAGAGCATCAGGAGGAAACCCACACGAACACGGGCAGAACATGCAAACTCCACACAGAAATGCCAACTCACCCAGCTGGGACTCGAACCAGCAACCTTTTTGCTGTGAGGCGACAGTGCTAACCACTGAGCCACTGCGTCTATGTAATATTTATGTATTATTAATTAAATACATGTACTAGTTGTATTCTTTTTAGTATTCCTTAGAGTTCACATACACACTTTGTTCCTGATTTCTCTGTAATCTTTGTTTGGTTTTTAAGCCGCGTTTACCAAAGCAAAACCACACTCTCAGAAGCAAAAAATGACAGAAGTCCTCCAGTCTTCCAGACTAGAAAGAAGTGGTCCATCCCTACAGAGCGAGTGCAGTCAGGTCTATAGCAGACTTAAGGGTTCCCCAGTTAAAACGTGCCCGGGGGTCAAGAATTCTACAGATCGATTGAGAGAAAGCACCATCTTCAGCTCACTTTCAGAGAGTTGTACATCAGGACAGGAGTGCACACTTGGGAAACTTTTCTCTGCATTATTCATGCAGACTAATGCACCACATTGAGGTGAAAGGCTATAGATTGTATAATGTTACATATTCGTAGGGCACGCATGAGGGACTTCAATAACTGCCACTCAAACTGGTTTACATGCAGTCAGCTGAAATAATTACATTAATTACTTAGAAAAACACGTGGTAATCTCTGCGTTTTAGTGACTTGGGCTCAGTCTCATTCCCTGGATGTGTTTGAAATGACGTGCCAACATCTATTTCTCATTTTTGATTTATAATAAGTCTTTTGATATAATATTATAAGACTTATTTACATAAAGTGACATTTCATTCAGACTCAAGCACTGATATTTTTATATTTTTAACAGGTGTGCAGCATTCAGACACACATAATGTATTTACACAGGCAGAGATGGAAATGAATTCAGCACACGCTGATTCAGTATAAATAACATTTCAATATTTTAGTGGAAGTGTATTCATATTGTGATTTCAATTTTGGCAGCGTTTAAATGGGTTGTGCTATTGATAGTACTAGAGAACTGAGCAGCTGAAGTAAACAGAAAAGACTGCATGAATGAAGCAAAAACATACTGTACAGTAAGTGTCTAAAATGCTTGCTAACAGTTCACTTGGATGGTCAAATGTGCCTCTGACTAATTAAAGCAAACTGCTGAAGTAATTTTAAAATTACCAACATTGTTAAATTAGAAGCGCACAGGTTTATCTGTCAATCAGATACATTTCAAAATTGTAGTTTGTTACTATAGCAACAGTAAAAAGCTAGTAGAATTGAAAAATGTATACAGTATTTAACAATAATTTGTACCTCACTATTTGATTAGTCATTTCAACAAACTTATTTATCCATGCAAATTCAAAATTCCTATGCTCATACATTGACTTGCTGAAAATTATTTATAAAACAATTGTTTCAGACAACAACACTAGTTTGTTCGCTTATCCAAGAGGGAAAAGTCCATTTGCATTTTTCCTGAACATTTGCTTTTGTTAAAGGTTCCATGAAGGGTTTTGAAATATGCATTTTTATTCGATATTTGACGTAATCTCAACTGAAACTCGAAGAGATGGTGGGACATAGAGTAGCTTCTCCCCTTTTTTAAAAACAGCCAGTAGCATTTTGTTTTCATCACAGCTCTTCCAGTGAAAGCGATTGAGCTCAAGTGCATCAAATGAAAAGCAAATGTGAAGCGTCTTGAATAGGGCGGGGCTTGTCAGATACTTGAGAGCATTTGATTGGTTTTGATTTCATGAGAAACTGTAGTTTAAGGGGACGTGAAAAAAAATTAGGCAGAAGTGACAAACTACAAGCTTTAGATGTTTATATCAGTTTCATATATTCTAAACGTGAATTTTGTCACTGTTTTGGAGCACACTAGCCTTTAAATATCTTTAAAAACTAACAATACTGAAACTAACATGTTCATTCATTCACTTTCTTGGTTGTCATATAAAACAGGCATACCTGACAATGAAGACTTAAAAAAATAAGCTGATCACCTAATGTTTACATGTGTAATATTTGTATTGTTTGCTAATTAAAAAGACCTCATGAATCAGCATCTAATTTCAGAAGCTGATACTGTCCTCCAGAGGTCACATTATTTTCGGCCACTCCCTAGAATGCGCTGACGTGAGATGTCTACTCCAGCCAATCAGAACACTCAGACGCGTTCACATCCCTGCTGTTTATGAAAATAAAAGCCTTTGAATATTTTTCCACACATGTAGCTGCTAGATGTTAGTCAGATAACGTTTCTATGTTCCTTCTTAATGCTAATGTGTAAAAAATTATCGGCTCTGCTTCAGTTGCTTGACATATGTGCACGTGAAGGAGCCAGTGAGCGCCAGCACACAAACAAATTATGTACATCTCGACATGCGAAAGTGTTCCTCCATATATTTTCATCGAAGTTGTTCACTATACTTATTCATCTACAGATTTTGTAATGTAGTCAAATGTGTAAACATTTAGTTGCCGATAACACTTCTGCCTTTGGATGTCTCTGGGACAAAGCAGAAACCATCAACAAAAGGCCGACCCATTTATGTTTACAAATACAAGCGCCGCCATTTGGAGGTCATTTCTGGTAAACGATGTCAGAAATAACTTGTATTTTAGAATGGATGTGTGAATGGTCTTTTCCAGATAAAATTCCGAAACACCCTTGCCTGTGTGAACAGCGTTTTTTTATTTAATTTTCCGGATATTTACCAGTATCACTGTGGGAAAGGGTCTATTGAGGGAGCCTTTAATTTAGATTGAAATAATATATGTTGTTTTTCACCAAGGAAACCCGGGATGCTGAAATATAATTGGGCAGTGGGTGGAGCTACACAGAGCAAAACAAAGACAGATATCTCTTACAGAAAACTGCAATACAACAGTTGCATCCTTTCTGGAACTTTTGCTTTATCTTGCGTTCTGTCAATTAAAACTGTTGCGTTCTACCAAGATACTTTGCATTCTCTTGAAAAACTGTTACATTCTTCCAAGATACTTTGCATTCTCTCACAAAAAAAGCTAAGACCTAACTAAAAACTCCCACAAGTTATAGATTTTTAATGTTTCTTGGGAAAACGTGATACTTCATCAAAAGAATGCCATTGTTTCACGGTATAACACAACGTTTCTTGTGGAGGTAGAACACAGTGCATTTTTTTACAGTACATGTCATCTTATTTTTTTTCACCACTGTGCCTATGTTGCCTTTAGGGCCTCAATAATGTACAGCAGTTTGATCATTCACATACCATTACAACAAACAGTAATCAGTACACAGTGTGTAGCAGCGCACTTGTATTCCATGCTAAATGCAAGCTTTGATAAACAACAGTTGGATTCAAAACAAATGGTAGAGATTGATTAGTGTCTAATGTCGATTTAATGGTGATTGATTAAAGTTGTAGACACTATCATAAGATTCCAACATTAATCTCATTCACACAGCGAACACGGGGTGGGCACGCAGGCGCAATTTGCGTGGCCACAGAATGAAAGAAACAAAATTGTTTATCTACGCTGAGATGAAAGCAGACATGAATCTTATGAAACGAGAGCTTCCAGGGCTGTTACTGCAGTGCGTTATAGCCTGGACATTTTCCAGCTTTTCAGCAGAGGCGATTTGAGGGCAGAATTAAAGTAGCGAGAAAGCTTTTAGAAGCTAAATAAAAAAAAGGGCCAGAATTGGCTGGAGAGAGAAACGATAAGGTGTGTTTGAAATGAGAGAGTCGGCCGTGGTGGAGGAAACTTTCAAAGCAGATAAAGAGGCAGAATGAGAGAAGGTCATGCGGGTATAGATTTTTAGATTTAGGATATTAGATTTTCGACAGTTCAAGGAGTTTGGGTGAATGGCCCACGGCTGTGTTGATTCCCAGAGAGCCTCCTGTAGCGCAGAGACTCGATTTCCACCCCCCAAGAGTCGTCGCTCAATCGTTCTGGAGGCCCGTGGAACCTTTCGTCCTTCATTTAGAGCTACTGGGGTGTAGCTTTAAGAGAAATCAGCCCCCTTCTGAACAAACAAGGGGAAAGACGGAAAGAGCAAAAACGTATCGAGCCGGAGAGGATTTGAAAATGCAAGGCAGCATGTAGGAAAAAGAGCGAAATCAAAACAGCAGAGATTGCTTTCCTACCAGCCTCCCCTAAGATGCAGAAATGCTCTGAAAATCAAGCAGCGGGTGTTTCTTGGGAGGGTGCAGTTCTCCTCGCAAACACGCCATTGTTGTCTGTTTACTAGATTCACCCAGAATCCCTCTCAAATCCCCAATTTTACACCGAGCCGTGGTGCTTTTATTGCCGATTTTAAAACTATCATGGCAAGTCGGCGGATATAATCTCTTTTTAAAATGATGTGCTTGGCAATTCCTGAACCTGATGTTTTTTACCCCTCTTCTGTGAGCTGTTTTGTTTGTGTGTTTGTTGAAGAAGGACTGGAAAACTTCTCTTGGGAAGTGAGGAAGGGAGGTTTGGATTTGTGCCATAATTTGTGGATGTAGAGATTTCCTGGTTTAATGAGAATAAGTTTGCCACCTGCCCTTCTTATCCAGCTCACAATTAAAAAAAATGTGTTTGACTTTCTCTAATCTCTACAGCAGCTGGCAGCTTTTACAAGCATTGACATATAAAAGTCACCAGTCTAGAACATGCTAATTTAAAGCTGGGAAATGTATTGAAAGCAGGGTTAACGTGACCATGTAAAATCATTTTTATTACTTAAAAGGATCAGTCAATCAAACAGTCAGTCAGTCAATCAACCAACCAACCAACCAACCAACCAACCAACCAACCAATCAACCAATCAATCAATCAATCAGTCAACTAGTTCCCAAACAATGTTTTTTTTATTTTCACTTAACCTAAAAGTAAATGAACTAAAACTAAAGTTAAAATGGATTAATATTATATGCGGATCAAAAAAGTCCTGTTTTGGAATCCACATCAAAATACATTTGTAAAAGTGGGCCTATTAAATGCTAATTAAGTGTATGTTTAACGTTTCAATTAATATTTTTAAAAATCAAGTCAACATGAGTAAAACAATCAATAAATATATCTAATAATCAAATCTGATTATTCATTCATTCATTCATTTTCTTTTCGGCTTAGTCCCTTTATTAATCCGGGGTCGCCACAGCGGAATGAACTGCCAACTTATCCAGCATATGTTTTACGCAGCGGATGCCCTTCCAGCCGCAACCCATCTCTGGGAAACATCCATACACACTCACTCACACTCATACACTACGGACAATTTAGCCTACCCAGTTCACCTGTACTGCATGTCTTTGGACTGTGGGGGAAACCGGAGCACCCGGAGGAAACCCATGCGAACGCAGGGAAAACATGCAAACTCCACACAGAAATGCCAACTGACCCAGCTGAGACTCCAACCCGTGACCTTCTTGCTGTGAGGCAACAGCACTACCTACTGCGCCACTGCGTTGCCCCCCAAATCTGATTCCTTTTTCGTCTTTGATCTATAGATAAAGAATAATTAAAAAAATAAAAATGGCAAAAGCACATGTACAGTATATACACTCACCGGCCACTTTATTAGGTACTTTATAATGACTAGAGTGTACCCATCTTCTGATGGCTACTTCCAGCAGGATAACACGCCATGTCATAAAGTGTGAATCATCTCAGACTGGTTTCTTGAACATGACAATGAGTTTACTGTACTAAATGGCCTCCACAGTCACCAGACCTCAATCCAGTGGAGCACCTTTGGGATGTGGTGGAACAGGCATCATTGATGTGCGGCTGACAAATCTGCAGCAACTGCCTGATGCCTGATGTCAATATGGACCAAAATCTCTGAATATTTCCAGTACCTTGTTGAATCTATGCCACAAATGATTTAGGCAGTTCTGGAGGCAAAAGGGCGTCCAACCCAGTACTAGTAAGGTGTACCTAATAAAGTGTCCGGTGAGTGTATGTATGTACACACAAATATATCAATAATACAAAAGCAAAACTGACTGTAAAATCTGTGAAAGCACATAATATATTCGTCCTCTCACTGTGAAAATGTACTTTGTTACATAACAGGAGATATTTGGTTGCAGTCAAATGTCAGAAATCATTTTCCAGTTGTAGCATTTCACAGGGTAACTCCACAAAATACATTTACAATTCACAGTATCGATTTCAATTCAATTATTCATGCTAATTGTTAACCACTGACATCTTTTTCCTTGACCTTGACCTTCAGGGCTTCTTATGACTAGAGGAAGCAAAGTTGACACCGTATGCTAATATTAAGTCTAACAGCTTCAAAAATATATTTTTGAAAGCATTTCCCTTGCAGCCACTGAAAATATATGCAGAAACATTTTTAAGTTATGCAGGAAATATATATATATTTCTATTTTTCCATGATGTTCGACACAGCATAAATTGTAGAATATTAACAAAAGAAAAAACACTCAGCTTTTTCCGCCTGCGTTGCCCTTCAGGAATTTTCTGTTCAGTTTCATGCATTCATTTTCACCACACATGTTTAACTCAAATTTGTTCACACCAAACAAGTTCACAGTTCGCACTTAACCAAGCTAAAGTCTGGTCTTATTTGCATAATGCCATATTTTAACAGCACTTTGTGTGTCTGTTACATCTGAGACATTTAATAATAAGAATCCACTAAGTTCAAGTATTTTAATTAGAATAGGCTTCCCATAATTTCACAACTGAGGTCTATTCTCATCTATTCTCACCAATAAGAGCCTGTTTTCTAGTCCATATGTGAACACGCACACACATAAATACTCAAACACGACTCATATAGGAGGTGAATTGTAGCTAATGATTACTTTAGCAAGCAGGGGGGCATAAAAGCTTGCCCAGGGGTCTCAAAAGAAATGGTGAGATATATTCCTACACTGCAAACTCTTGACTAAAGACTCCAATAGATTAGCTGTTCTAATTTTAAATGTCCTTGTGACACATAACATGTATTTACTGACAATTATCGCTTCAGCTCTGCTTGAGTCAGTTATGTGGCGAACGTGAATTCAGGCACTGCAAGAGGTCTTGATCCACTAAACATCGGGACAGTGATGATTCAATTACATATAACATGATTACGAGGTCACCATCTAAAAATGTAGCTGGTATTTATCATCGGAATTGCTGCATCGCACACCATGACTAATCTGCTGCTGGTATAATGTTTAGCATTCATGTGAATCTTTATAAATCGAAGTTAAATTAACTATGTGGTTTACGAAAAAAAGAAATAAATAAATAAAAAAACAATTATTATATATATATATATATATATATATATATATATATATATATATATATATATATATATATATATATATATATATATATATATATATATATATATATATATATATATATATATATAATTGTAAAGAAGCTGTTGACATAAACCAGATTTTGGAACCAGATTAAATACTGAAATGTATTTAATACTTTACATAAAAGGCTTTTTTTGGTGATGGCAGCTTAAAGACGACTCGCATATGGAGATTGAAGTCGCATGAATTGCTCAGGTGTGAGTTTTTTTACAGACTTTAACAAATTGTACAAATCTTGATGGATTCTGTGGATCTTGTCTATCAAATCTGATCTTTAATTTGTATTCTCCATTGGATTCAAGTCAGGTGATTGGCTGGGCCATTCTACAGCTTGATTTTCTTTCTCTGAAACCATTTGAGAGTTTCCTTGGCTGTGTTTTGGATCATTGTCTTGCTAAGATGTCCACCCTGGTTTCATCTTCAACCTCCTGATAATGTAGATGTTGGACTGAAGCAGCGAATATTCATTTACACTGAGGAAGGTCAGAGAGTTGCTGAAGAACTACTGAGAGATTTCAGCTGCTGTCTGGGCTTTCACTGGCTACACCTCCCTTTCTTCATGTGTTCAATATTTTTTTCCTGCGTCATTTCATTACGCATAACTTAATTTGTAAACTAATTAGATTTGTTTTCTTTGCATATATTGATTTCTTTGGTTGTTACCAACTTCCAGGGAAAAGTCTACAGCACCTTTATAGTATGTTTATTATATAAAATATAATATAATATATAGAATCATACTATATTGCTTTTATAAAATGGTAATTGCACATTATAAATATTAAACCAAAATGTATGTATTTGTTTTATTTTATTTTTTTAAATAAAATAATCTTGAAATCTTAAAAATTTATTTTAATGTAATTTAAAAATATATTTTAAATTCAACACTTGCCCAAAGTGACATTTGAGTAGTTTGAGACAAAAAAATTGTACAAGAAATTCTATATATTGAAATAAACACCTACAATCAAAATGGAAAAAGTACTCAAACAGGACATTGTTTCAAACTGTGTGTCAAACACTTCAACATTAGAAGTTGTCAGTGTAATTATGTCATTGCAATGTAGCCTACACCACCCAACCCACTCTAAGCTGGGATTGAAATGTCGGCTCTCTGCATGGGAGTCAGTTGCTCTACCAAGGAGGCTAAAGACCATGGCCTGCATATTGTTTAAAGTACTATCGAGAATAAAGTTCCGTAATGCAATTCAAAATAAATAAATGTTCCATACACATACTGTATTAAAGTAAAATAATATTAAATCATCACTCAGCATGACATAATTATGTAAAAAGTTAAACAACACCTTTTTTCTCACTTTTACTTTAACTTTTTTTTACTTTTATCTTCACCGATGGGTAATTTTTTTTAGTTTCAGGATAATGAAAAGAAATAGTTTGAAAAAGTTTTAGGGCTGCACCATGATCCCTAAATGTATCCTTTATATGTCATTGAAGTATTCTCATTCTAAATATTCCTGCCTGGATTTTGTTATATAAACTATCATTATACTGAATGACATTTTAGTGCTTGTTATTTGTATGGCAAAAAAAATCTGAAAGTCATTATTTGTTTGCTCAGAGCTGACTTGTGATTGGTAAATGTCCCTGTGTTTCACCTGGAGATGTAGATAGAGATCCATGTCTTGCATGTCATTTGTCTGGTGGCTTCTCTCTCGCACAGCCATCTATCACATCCCATGCGTTTATCATTATCCGGCCAACCATCTGTCCCTGAGCTACTCCTGACGAGAAAGAAAGAATAAGAGAGAGATAAATGTCACAAGACCAAAGAGCGTTTCGCTGGAGTCTTCTTACAGTTCCTTAATCATGGCTTCGTATCAGATATAAGATCAAATTGAACTCGGATGAGCTGCAGTACGGGGGTCACGGGAGGCTTCTGCAGGACACGGAGTTCTTCACAGAGCCAATGACTTTCAATGGACGAGACCAGTCGTTTCAGGTGAGTTTCGTCTTAACTACAGCTTTATCACCTTAAAGCCATAACAAAAGCTTGATCTGAACTCAGGTTCGACTTTTGAATCTTGCGTAAAACTGACTTTTATTTAAGTATGTTGATGTAGCCTATACTTCCAACTGAAACTGAATATTGAGTTGTATAACTTGATTAGGAAACTTTAAGACAAATTTCGAGGCTGGCTTGAGAAAGCCTGTTGGCAATAGTTTATTTAGTTAACAGTTTGAAAAAGAATGAATACATAGATAGATAGTTAGTTAAATAGATACTTAGATACTCTGGGCATTTATAATGAAAGTCTATGGGGCACTTGCAAGGGGCAGTATCTGGTTGTTAGGGTGTGGCTAGAAAGTTAAAATGTCATCAGTGATTGGCTGCTGGCTAGACTGGGTTAAATGAGGCCAGAATCTACTCTGTATGACAGTCTGATGCAGAGTTATGAGCTCACAAAGTTTTATCCAATGTTAGGTCAATGACAGTCTTTTGCTATGGAAGTCTATAGGACAGTTTCTAGGGTCTGAAATTGATTAGGTCATCAGCTGTTGTCAGTTTGGTGGTCTGAGTTAAATGTGCCCAGTTATAAGTGTGTGTGACAGTCTGATGGAGAATTAAGCATGGTTTATACTTACGTCAAGTGATCGGCGTGACCCACAGTGCATGCAATGCGCATAGCCGTGCATTAATACTTCTGTGCGCTGTTTGTGTTGCTCTGCAATAACACTTCTGAAATGTTAACTGGCAGTAAGTGTTTATGTTCCTCTGTGTCGAGTTTCTTTGCTGGTGTTTGTTTTTTTGAACGCTACCTTAAATGTACAAGTGGCTCAAACTCCCACATTTTGAGGCCTGAATCGGCGGACATGCAACAACTTTTATCATAAGGTAAACACAAAACTACAGTTTCCATCTTGAGCTCCTTCACGTGACTCTACATTTGTAAACACTCACTGCATTGGTCTCGCGCGGCTCTCACCTCCTCCCACACTCGTCAGCACTACCAAGCCAACCAATCACAGAGCTTGCGCTACACGTCGTTGCGTGTAGTTAATGTAGTTAAATTTTTTGAGAGGTACGGGTCACGGGTGGTCGTATAAGCATTTTACTGAATATCATACACATACCTGTAGGTACTGAGTATGTTTACTAATAAAATTTT